>NW_017299871.1:695671-822457 GCF_001594075.2 Trachymyrmex cornetzi | reverse complement strand
CTCACATTGATCTTCGCTTTCGAAGTTGTGAACTAGGAAGTGAACTTTTCTTTTCGTTTCTCAATAAAACCAATTCACTATCGCGAATCCTGGGCCCATAACCAATGTTAGTTTGATTATTTATAAGCAGAGAGTTTTAACAAACACAATTAATAGCCAATAGATCTTTATTAGAAGTATATAAGATGAACACAATAACGAAAAAGCTGACAACAGAATAATAATCGTAACGTAGCAACAAGACAGACGCATGTGCAGCTAAAGTCAAGTCATACCATTCATTCATTTATGCTAAGTATTTAGTATCTCAAGAGCGTATACCAACATTTTGTATACTAAAATAAAGAAATAGTTTATGTATACATTTTCTGTAAATATATAATTAAATAAATGATTATTACTTGTATATATTGTATCAAATATTATATTAAAATAATTATTTCTAATATAACATTTCTTATATTAAATAAACAATGGCGAAATACTTTAAACCAAATTAAATTTAGTTTAATCCTTAACCAGGCGCGCCTTCCGGCCAAACATTAGTGGGCGCGCGTGGCATTGAATGCCACATCACAAATTTATTATTTAAGAGTTATAGCCCTTCTACAATAAGCCTCAAATCAGAAGTTCTAAACGATCTTAAGTCATAATCGGTGAAGTTGGCCAATAGCCAACTTGAACGACCTGGTTAAGATTGATTAAGACTTCTGACGTTCTAACTTGCAGCTTATTGTAGAAGGCCTATTATAATAATTTGATAAATAATTGGATTATAATAAAATATAATATTAAAATTTAACGTTAAATGAGGAATACCGAAAATCGGTAAAAAAAGACCTGCATTATCAATGATTTTTCAGAAAAACCAATTTTGCGGCATTCAGTGCCGCGGCGCGCCCGGTTAAGGGTTAAAAAAGTATTGCTTCTGTCGCGCACACGATTTTGCTAAAACCTGAACGCTCAAGAATGTTATATTTGATAAAATAATTCAAACATTACATCCAAAATATGGACGTAAGATGTGTGGAAGACGTCTTATGTCTGCATTTTGGACGTAATGTTATCTGGAATATTTCATCATATATAAGTCATATAGTCTTGAGGTTTTGGCAAAATCGCGCGCAATGGAAGTAATATTTTTAAAAACTTAATTTAAATGTATAAATAAAACTGTAAAAAAATTAATCAACTAATACATGCTCTGGCAGTTTGTAACCTAACCAAATTGTCAACTAGTTTATATTAATCATCTTTTTTCGAAACTTGTCGATGGTAAGTTATGTCGATGAAGTAAAACTTCTTCATTTGTACGATCTTGCTCAGCATGCCTAATATCTTGGTCAAAATTAATTTCATTAGGAACAAAGGCACCTGAAAAAGAAAAATATACATAAATTGTTAACAATAATTGCATAGAGATATCTATAATTTAATAGTAGACGTGACTTACGTTTATTTTTAGCACATTTACCAAAACTATTTATGAGAAATTGCTTATCTTGAGATTGGAGTAGGAGCATGTTGGAAAAAATTTGTGATATTTCCTTACTCGCTTCTGCTTTTGCTCTTAAACAATACACTGCAATACTTTTAATAAAAATACTTGGTTAATAAATATCTAATATAAATACATTATATTTAGATTCATAATTATAATCTACCTCATGCCGATCAATATTACAGCACCGGTTACTGGTGACGCAAGTTCCGAAATAATCTTCCAAAATGTACTGTCTTTTTTCAATGAAAACATCCCATCGACAATAAAATTCCAAGTATGACGATGATTTCTGAATGGTCCACATTTATTACTTTCCACATTTGTGATAACATATCCTATCGTGAATAATATTACAATAATACTGAGAAATGTGAGAGCCAAGAACAATGTTTGCGTTTGTGCCGCTCGCCAAGGCTGCGACGGTCTCTGGTAGTATCTTTTCAGCTCATATCTCTTCATGTAAAACGTAAAAATTAGTTTTATCATGATCATAATAGATATTAACGGACTAAAATAAAATCCCATCCAAAAGAGCATCTGATTATAAATGAGATTTAATGTACTGCGAGCGATATCGAATTCCGGTCTGCCGACTTTTGTTGAATATCTTTTGTACAGCACAGAACGTGTAAAATGTAAAAATACCCCAAATAGCAAAGCAATGAAATCCAGTACAATAAGCCGATAAATCTCTTCTCCTAAGTGTGTTTGCCAACAATGTGACGCACTGTGGATTATCCAGAAGACGAATAAAGTCCCGATTATTATCGCAGCAACTGCATAATTTCTGACAATTGTTACGTAAAGTTCCGTACGTTTGTTATTGTAGCGTTCTAGCGATGCCTAAAAATATTAATATTATAATCAATTATTTTTACAACAGAAAATACAGGTTACTTACTAGGTAGGAGATAATCGCTGGAAAAATATGAATGATGGCAGTAATGACTATTGGCACAATCATAATCGAGATAGTTACAGGCGCTTCTATGATGTTGTAACGACTTAACAACATCCAAACAAGTGCACCAGCACCGAAAATCATAAATATAACAATAGATGTCACAGCAAATTGTATTATAATTAATAAAAATTTAGTACACCAATGCAAACGCATATGCTGCTTCGTTTCTGCTAATAGTTCTTCTAGTTCTTTATAAATTGATGCTGATTGCAAAACAGCAGTTTTTGGTGAAGATATACTGAAGTCCCATCCACAAAATATTTTGCTGCTATATAAATTGTGTACTTTTCCGCGTGTTTCGACATAAGACTTTCTATAAGAGGATATGACTCTGAAAAAAATTATTATTACATTCAATAAAATTACAAATTGAATAATTTAATCTTATTAATTTTATCACACATACTTGAGAGAGAGTATAACAAATGTAACTACATAACAAAAAAGCAGCGTTAGGAAATAGGCAAATGGAATGCTATATTTGGTTCCAAATGATACATCTACTGTGCCGTTGGAATAAAAACCATAATACATTATTGTGTGAGACAAAAAGCCCTGCAAAGCAAAATATTGTGATATGTGCGCTATATTATTTAGAACATGCTGCTCATAATAAAATAATGATTAGATTTACACTGCCTGTTAAAAAATCCAGTACTTTAATATTGTTTGATGTAAAGTTTGATACATATACTTGATCCAGTGATTGCGGAATCACAATAAAAGATACACTGCAAATATAAAATATTCATCAAAATCTCGTTTTGATTACTTAATTTAATATAGTAATATATATATATATATACATATATATACATATATATATAAAGCACTTTGTGTTTGCCTACCAAATAAATGAGAATTATGAATATTTTTAAAACTCTCTTAATTTTAAATAACTTTAAATTGGTTCAAATTTTTATATATATCAAAATGCACTTATTATAAATATAAAACTTTACAAAAAAATAAAAATAAAATATATTTACCTCAAAATACAGGAAATTGTATTAAGGAAGAGTAACCATCTCAAGAATTTGAAGTATGTTGCTATACCACTTCCATGGTGACTCTCAATGGTTTTTATTGTTCGATGCCATAATTTCATTGTTGAAAAGAAGTTCTGCATTGTTACCCAAATCTATATAAACAAAATCCAAATTTTTTCATTTCTTTAATATAAAGATAAGAGCTCCAACAAAAATTAACATTACCTTTGCAAATTTTAAACTAACATTATATTTAAACAATTTCCAACAACTAATTGATCTCTTTGTTGTCTTTTGGTTAACAGTTTCCAGTAGTTGTGACTTAACAAATTGTTTCACAGCAAGGCACTGTGGTATTGTTCTCACTGTTTCCATTCTAAATTGTTCCAACTTGGGATCATCATGCATAAACTTCTTGCTTGATTGTAGGTGACTGGCAATAACATTAGCACATTCTTCATTAGATAAATGAGCAGAATTGGGCATTCTCAAAGTAGCATATGGAATAATAGAGTCTAGATTATCTGGCATCCTTTCACGTTTTCCTAGAAATACGTTTTATTTTATATAAACATAGAAATTTTATAAAGATTTTAAATCATCAGACATTCAAAAGCTACACTTACTCCTTAATTCCATTGGCAGTAGCTGTTCCATTTGAATAGATTGATCAAAAGATTCACAAACTTCTGCTTCTTGAATTTCAGAAAGCATTCTGATAAAATCAATTGATATTTAATTCTAAATTATGTCCTAAAAGAAAGTAATTTTACAAATGCTTACAGTGCTTATTGGTATACAATCGAAAATATCATTTCTAAACTATAAACTCACCTTTTATCAAAATATTCCTTTATTAAAAAAACAGTCATTGACTAGCAATCATTTCATCCACACAAGTAAAAACGATAAATATTAACTATATATATATATCTTTACATTACAATCTTTCGAAAATGATTTGGTGTAGATATGCGATTAGATAAAACATATTGGCCTAAAGTGGAAAGGAAATTTTCATGATAACAATGTTTAATTCTTCTGACATTTATAGTATATCCTTAAAACTTAATTACTATAAAATATAATCATATTATACCATAAAACTCAATTCCAAATATTATATATAAAATAATATATATTTACATAATTATAGAACAATGAATTATTCGATCATGTGATTTAATTATTTGATACTCTTTTAATCAATGGCATTCCAATTACACATGAAATTCCAATATTACTTATGCAATTGGATCTGCGACTTATTCACCCTCGTAATTACTTTAAACTTAAACTCACAATTATTTTCGGCAAAATTCTTTTGAAAATAGCGTTAAAACTACAATAATTTCACAAATAAATGCCTTAACCATTTCTAACCTAATTCTTATTAAAATGATGAAATTCGCACATTAATCTTGGAAATTCAGTTCTATTGTTAAAAATATACCTTCCAGATGGGCAAACAGATTAAACTGGATCTTTTTTCAACAGATTACACTGAATTTTCTCTCTCAAATCTGTCCGAGGTAGCATTCAATCAATTTTCGTTCCTATACAGCGATATACGTTCGAATCTTTTCGCGCCTTACGACAGTTGCGACATGCATTATCGGATTTCGTGCGATCGGATTTCTGCTGGCAGTCGTGATTTTTAGACACGTCATGCTAATTTGCAACGGCAGAGTTACTTCCAGGAGGAAAAATTAAGATGCGAGAAAATCTTTTCGAAAGAAATTTGAAGTATCGTGATTAAGAAAATATCAATGACTTACCTAACCGCTCGAATCTGTATCATTCGAAAGTAATGCGCTAAGAAATCGGACGTCAATAGGCGCATTCAAATTTCACGTGTTTCCCAGGTATCGTGTTGTCCTTCTTTAACTTTCGGTGAGTAACAAGGATAAAATGATACCTAGGTGACACTCGGATTAGAATCTGAATACAGCCAATATCGGGTTTCACTTAAACGAGCGCCATGTTGAAGAAATTATGATTTCCGGTTAATGCAACAGTAACCGGAAATCATCTTGAACCTCATAATGGCGACTGTTTAAATTACTTAAAAATACATGAAAAATTTGTATTTGATTCACATCAAATAAAAAAATAAGCATGATTTTTTTCAAATTTCTCTCGTCATTAAAATGTAAAATACTGCAGCTTAAAAATCTATTCACACACACAAATCAAGAAATTACATAATAACAATCGCACTGTTTTCTGTTCTTATTGAAACTGTAACAATCACAATTATACATGAGGAATGCGCATGAGAGAATGATTTTCAAGTTATTTTATTTTAATATGATCTCGAGAACATTCTTGACCGGTTTTTTCAAGGATTGAAGAAATAAGATTAAAGTAATAAATCGTAGCTTTATTACCATTATTATTACGAAAGACTTAGATTAAATAAAAAATATTTTCAACATTATCCTTGCATTGTTGCGCTTCAGGTTATCCTGAATAGTCCCATACGAAAAATCTAAGACATCAAATGCATTTTTTTTTTCGCTACTCCGTAACACGCGTGGAATCCAATGTGGTGTATCTTCATTAACACATTCTATTGTTAGTGCACTATAATACTATTTTCTTTTGTAGCATCAAGTATAGTAGAGTATCCATATTAGGGTTTATATTATATAAACTGTGTACAATAAGTTTCATAATTTAGAATCAACATGTAGCTTTCAGTCAGTGCACTGTATGATTGATATTTTTTTCCTTCTAATCTCATAGAAAACCTGAAACAATTTCATGTGTTTATATATATTACAAAAATGGCATGTTTCTAATGAATGCCTGTCTTGTGTTCTATATTTTGAAAATAAACTATAAATGAGGTCTTAAAATAAAATAATTTTATCTCATCAATAATAATTAATATCAAAGCATTAATTTTTACTATTTCCAAGATAAATCAGTTCATACACTACTTACACTTTTATCATGATGAATAAGTACATTGCAGTAGTACTTCACCACATGTTGTAATCAGTATCATCCTGATCGAAAGTTATGAAAAATCCGACTAGAGTTGAATACACAACAATATTACCCGCTAATGTCAGGTAGCAAGCACCCCATTCTATCTGTAAAGACAAATAACCTACATGTTCTAACTGATCAACAGATTTAAAGCTAATTTATTATAGCAATCATATTTTCATTTTCTTCATCTACAATATGAGTCTATTTTGTCCAGCTTAAAAGTTTTGTCTACTGTTCTAGATTTTCTCAAAAAAAAGTTTAGGATTTTTCAACATCCCCTCTATTACATTGGCAAATAATTTTTAATTCAAATGTTAACTATTATTTAATAAAAATTGAAAATTGAGCAAAAATGAGAGTTTTGTTTATGTAAAAAAATGACTCAGATTGCAGAGAGGGTCAAAATATTCTATAAAAAGGTGTGTAACTTACCACTGGCTGGTCTGCCGGAGATCGCGCCAATACTATTGGAAGAGCAAAGGACGATACTACAAATCCCATTGTAATAAATATTGCAAACTCTAAACATGGATTACTATTGCTTCCCGAATCATCTGTGTAGCGACGTGCTATTATAGTTGGAATAGGTGCCAATATATAGAACAGTACAACAAAAAATGGCCACCATACTCTAGAAATTGTACTTGTGTTATAACGTTCTATAATTCTAGGAGAATTGGATAAAACTAATTAGTTTCATAAAGCTACTCACTTATATATCGGTAATGCACAGCCAAGAATGACAAATGTCATTCCAATGGAACCAGCAAATGCTAGCAGTACTAATCTGTAATTATATATTTCCATTATCGTTGTACTAAAAAACTAACTTAATTAAATTTTGTGAATAACAGAGAAGCATCTACTTCACGCGAATTTTAAGAGAAAAAAATGGATGCTTTACAGCAAGAAATGTAAACAACATTACGTTCCACTTAATGCTCGGAATCAGCATTGAAGATTGAAATTGAAGATTGAAGATTGAAATTTTGATCAATGAGGACAGGAATTTTAGCTTCTATTGTTTTGATTCGTCAAATTTCAATCTTTCGATCTCCAATCTCAATCTTCAATGCAAGCATCGTTTGTCCTTGTTTAACATTTGATAAATGACAAAGATGAAATGATTCCACGAGCGTTGTGAGTGTTAAATGAAACGCAGTCATAGTGAATCATTACAGCTTTGTTGTTTCCCAATGATAAATAAAGATAAAGTGATCACTGTATTACACTGTGCCTCTTGCTGGAAAGCATAAAGCATCTTAAGCCGGAATCAGACTACGCATTGAAAATTGAAATTTGACCAATGAGAATAAAGGAATTTTAGTTCCTATTGTTTTGATTGGTCACATTTCAATCTTTTAATCTTCAATGCGTGATTCCAGCCTTATGCTAATTATTTGGTTGCAAAGGTACTTACGCTGTTTCGAGAAAGCGTCACAAAGGAAAGAACGCCATGAAATAAGAAAAATACAAAATTAATCTATTGCATTTAACAGTATTATAAATACTATGGCTGTTGTCCTTTTAGAAGACATAATTGACAAATGTCGTTCTATCATTGTTATTCATTAAATATTAAAAAAGATAGAACATTTGTTGACTGCCTCCTAAAAGGATAACAGTCTGCATTTTTACGAGTTTGACAATGCATTTTTGGTTGTCTAGTCTTGAATCTATTTGTAGCAATAAGTTTATATAAAATTTTTGCGTAACACGACAGATGAAGGATCGCAATGTTTAAAGATCCTAAAAGTTGCAAACAATGCATTGCGATATCATAAAACGAAACTGTTATAGATTACAATGTTTTTTCGAAGTTTAAAAAAAAAAAGAAAACCGAAGGGAGACGCGACGTGAAGATCGCACTTTGCTCTTAAATCAAGTTACGAAACTTAATTAAGTGACGAGGATTGTGCGCGTAGTCAAATGTCAAACGACGATGACAACAGTGGTGCGAAGAGGTTATGTTTTGACAGCCAATTTTCGCGGTTTTAGCGCGAGGTCCCCACGATGATGACATTTCTCGAGGATTCATGCCGCGGGGAACTGCATACGCGTGAAATGATCAGAATGTGCCAAATAACCTTTAATCCCGGCCATTGCGAGTCGATTTGACAAGTGTGTATATTTATCGAATTCTCTCTAGTCTCACTTTGTAGACCGCGAACTGCGCGTGACGTAAATTGATACTAAAGTCTCGTACATCATTGGAGGAAACTAGAGGAGACTGCAGGTTCATAGCCCAGCGAAGGTGATTGGTTGTAGAGTTGGACACGTATTAAGGCTTGTCTACATAGAAATCGTAGACGATCGTAGGATTTTAAGTCGGATTTTTAAGAAATTGATCAGTCACAATCTAATGCTGGATTCATACTGCATTTGATTTGCTCGAGGCACCCAGTTGGACACGGCTCAATTGGACACGAGCCACTCACAGCGCTTGAGACTACAAAGCTCCTAAGCACCGGTCGCTGTGATTGGTGGTGTCCAATCGAGCCGTGGTCAATCGGGATCACCCCTGCAATATGCAATGTGTGCAATCGGAGCCTTCCCGTGGAACTCGACCTTAGCAGAAAAAGCAGCTTTGCAATTGTTGTATAATTCTTTAATATGATTGGCCTTAGTTTCTCACTGGATCTAAATGTATAAACCAATCATATTCAAGAATTTTACAACAATTACAAAACTGCTTTCTCTGCTGAACGTAGCCATTGGGTGCATTCAGTACTACAACCGCTCAGTGAGCTCTTGCATCCGATTGGCATATTCCGTTAGATCTAAAAATATAGACCAAACAGGTACGAGAACTCCCTGAGCGCACAGTGAGCAGTTATAGTACTGAATGCACCCATTGGCTACCGTGATTATTTTGACGTGTCCGGTGTCGCCGCGCCACGCGGCGGTCCCGATTTCGCGAAATATGGACACGCCTTTACCCTATGATTTGGCAATGGGTAGAAGCGAGTCATCACAGACGGTGAGACGGTTTCCTCTCATTTGTGTCCGTGACTCCGTTGCTATACTCATTGCGTGTACCGAAAGGAGAGATTGTGCATTGTGCAGATTCCTTTTTTTGCGCGGACAACACCGAAGGTTGGACGATGAGTGATCCAAAGAGGTGAGGAAATTCGTAACGGGCTCGACCTGAGTCGATCGACGGCGATTTCATGCCGATTGCTCGCGTTCGCATGTCGCGGAGCGACGTGTGTGTCGCGGAGCGCGACAGCCAAGGCGGCATTCAATTTCACGATGTCATCATGTCGACAGAGCGACGCTTTGTTTTTCGCGATGGCCCGCGTTCGCCGTCGCGGCCGATAACGTCGTGAATCACGCGCCTCTTCGTCTTCGCGGCACCCCGACTCGCTCGAGGGTGCTCCCGCGGACCGCGGATCGGGACTTAAAAATTTTCCGGCACTTCGCCCGATCATGGCTGTGCGCGAATCAAACATGATAAAAGGGAAGAAGACGCTCGATTCTTCGCGACGCCGAGTCAGCTGGCCGTCCATACGGATGCGAAAATTACGAGCGTGAACGCGAATGTTCTCGCTACAATTTTGCGTTCGCTTTACGTGCCTGACATTTAAAAATATGTTAATTTTGTGTACTTGTTACTTATCACCTTTTGAAATTATGTTGAGGAATTATGTTACAAGGATTTTAGTAGATAACAAATAAAATGTATTGTGGAATGTACATATATATATATATATGTACATATTTATATATGTGGTATGTCATTAATTAGTTTTATTGTTTTTCTCACTTCAGAATATAAGAACATGTTTATTTCATCATGAACACTTTGTGTAATAAATTAATAAGAAAAATAATTTTAAAGATTTTTGTATAGGATATAGAATAGCATTTACAGTTGTTTCCTTCAAGAAAAAAATGTTAAAAGAATGTCATCCTTTATTTTTTGATTTATTTGTTAAATTTCAAAAATTAGGTTTTTTTTTAAATTATAGTTCTCATTTGTCTTAAAAATTTTGTAGCTGTATATTCTCATTGGTGATAACATTTTTATTTCTAATTTTTGTTACATGAATTTATTTGTGTTCACAATATAAAATATTAAACAAAGGAGAATCATATAAGAATCATTTTACATTTGACATATAATTTGATATATAATTAATGTTTTATATTTCAGTGGTGAAGATTTGGCGACAGCTATCCTTCGTAAGAAGGATAGGCCAAACAGATTGTTGGTTGATGAAGCAATTGCCGATGATAATTCCGTGGTTGCGCTTTCCCAAGCAAAAATGGACGAGTTGCAATTGTTTCGCGGAGATACCGTATTGCTGAAGGGGAAAAGGCGTAAGGAAACAGTGTGCATCGTACTTTCGGATGACACCTGTCCGGATGAGAAAATCCGTATGAACCGCGTTGTTAGAAATAACTTACGTGTACGTCTAAGCGACGTTGTTTCCGTACAAGCATGTCCAGAAGTCAAGTACGGAAAACGTATTCATGTGCTGCCAATGGATGATACTGTCGATGGTCTTGCTGGGTAAATTTAACGTTATGTCTAAGATTTAGACATAAATGAAATATAGATGCAAAGTAGATTTCATTCTATTATTTTTTTCATAATATAACCTTCAACTCTTTAATTGATCTTACAAAATTGCGGGTGTAAGTACATGGGGATTGAACTTGGAATCTGTAAATTATAGGCTTATTCTTTTTAGCTGAATTTTTGCACCAGTTCATCTTTCTTCCTTTTCTCTTTAGAGGGGAAAAAAAAGAAGAAAGATGAACTGCCAAAAAGAATAGGCCTTTTGAATCAGTCCTTTCATACTAAACCAAACATCACCCCAATAAAATTGATATATATATATATATATATATTTGTAAAACCATGAGTTGATATTGTCTTTTTGAAATTAATTTTGTGCGTTTTACTTTTAATTACGTAATACTTTTATGATGATATAAATATATAAATTATGTATTTTTCGATTTTTGTAGAAATCTATTTGAAGTCTATTTAAAACCATACTTCCTGGAAGCATACCGTCCTATTCACAAAGATGATAATTTTATTGTACGAGGTGGCATGCGAGCTGTGGAGTTCAAAGTTGTAGAAACTGATCCGGGACCATTTTGCATTGTGGCGCCTGATACAGTGATACATTGTGAAGGTGATCCGATAAAACGAGAGGTCAGAAAAATACGTTATATGTTTTTAGTATCTTTAATACCGATGTAGATAACAAAGAGCATTTATTTACAGGAGGAAGAAGAAGCATTAAATGCTGTAGGTTACGACGATATCGGTGGCGTCCGTAAACAGTTGGCACAAATTAAGGAAATGGTAGAGTTACCTCTGCGACATCCATCTCTGTTTAAAGCCATCGGCGTTAAGCCACCACGTGGTATATTGTTATATGGACCACCAGGTACAGGAAAAACTCTCATTGCACGTGCTGTGGCAAACGAGACTGGAGCATTCTTCTTTCTCATAAACGGTATGCAATCTGAATACAAGCAAAATAGTATTTAATTATAGGAATAAAAATGTATAATATGAATTAGGAATATAAGGTAATATAAGATATTTAAAGACTTCCCTCTTTCTATGCAGGTCCTGAGATTATGAGCAAACTGGCTGGTGAATCTGAAAGCAACTTGCGGAAGGCGTTCGAGGAAGCCGAGAAAAATTCTCCGGCCATTATATTTATTGATGAACTTGATGCGATCGCGCCGAAACGTGAAAAGGTTCACCAAGTCAAATTTAATGTCTTTTATAAATCGCATTTTGAAATAAAAATTATATTTTTTTTACATAGACGCATGGCGAAGTCGAAAGGCGTATTGTATCTCAACTGTTGACACTGATGGATGGTATGAAGCAAAGCTCCCATGTGATTGTAATGGCAGCTACCAATCGACCGAACAGCATCGACGGGGCACTGCGCCGATTCGGACGTTTCGATAGAGAGATTGACATTGGTATACCAGATGCTACTGGCCGATTGGAAATTTTGAGAATCCACACGAAGAATATGAAGCTTGCTGATGATGTCGATTTAGAAGAGGTACCATTTATTTTTACGTCACACACTTCTAATAGATCAAAATAGTTACATTTTATAATTGTAGTAATATTTAACAAAATATCACTAGATTGCAGCAGAAACTCATGGACACGTTGGTGCCGATTTGGCGTCTTTATGTTCCGAAGCGGCTCTTCAACAAATTCGTGAAAAAATGGATCTTATAGACTTGGAAGACGACCATATAGATGCAGAAGTCTTATCTTCGCTTGCGGTAACAATGGAAAACTTCAAAGTGGGTTATTACTTTGATCTTGTATTAAATTTATTCATATCGTTTTCTAAATAAAAGTATCTTTTTGTTAAATCTCAATATCTTTTGTTAAAGTATGCAATGACGAAAAGCAGTCCGAGTGCTCTACGTGAGACCATTGTGGAGGTACCAACGGTCACCTGGGATGATATTGGAGGTTTACAAAATGTTAAAATGGAGTTGCAAGAATTGGTGCAGGTAAGAATAGATACAAGATTTAATATATATACATTAGTTTTAAATTACACATTTATTAACGTGCGTCTTTATCGCGCAGTATCCAGTGGAACATCCTGATAAATTCTTAAAATTCGGTATGCAACCGTCAAGAGGCGTATTATTTTACGGCCCACCTGGTTGTGGTAAAACACTATTGGCCAAAGCGATTGCCAATGAGTGTCAAGCAAATTTCATTTCTGTCAAGGGTCCTGAATTATTAACTATGTGGTTTGGAGAATCGGAAGCTAATGTCAGAGATGTCTTCGATAAGGTAAACCATCTCGTATTCTTTAATGAAGAATTTAAGATTATCGTTTAACAATAAATTATTTTCAGGCAAGATCAGCAGCACCTTGTGTACTGTTCTTTGATGAACTTGATTCTATTGCGAAGTCTCGAGGAGGCACCGTCGGCGATGCTGGCGGTGCTGCGGATCGTGTGATAAATCAGATATTAACGGAAATGGACGGTATGGGTGCGAAAAAGAATGTATTCATCATAGGAGCAACAAATCGACCCGATATCATCGATCCGGCAATTCTACGACCCGGTAGATTAGATCAATTAATTTATATACCATTACCTGACGAGAAGTCTCGAGAAGCGATATTCCGCGCCAATCTTCGGAAATCTCCTGTAGCTAAGGTAATAATTCCGTAAATTTGCCTAAAATATACAGATAATTAATAATAGCGATGTATTGTTTATTTTCCTGTGTGCGTTTTTAATTATTAAAAATTTTTTTTATTAGGATGTGGATCTAAGCTACATCGCCAAAGTCACGCACGGCTTTTCCGGTGCTGACTTGACAGAAATCTGCCAGCGGGCATGCAAACTTGCCATTAGACAGTGCATCGAGACTGAAATTCGAAGGGAAAAAGAACGAGCAAATAATCCATCCGCGTCTATGGATGTAAGATATCTTTATAAAATGCACTTCACTTTACAGTGTTTTTGCATTATTCCGTAGACTCATTTCTGCTGTATCATTTTGTATGACTCACATCTGAGTCAGCATTAGACTTTATTCGAGTCATTTTTGAAACATCAGCAGAGAAAGTTTTCTTATACATTTTTTTTATTTTTTATGACGTACTATGATAAGTAGTACAATATTTCATTTTCCGATCGCAAGGGAAAAAACTTTTATATATCGCATATAACAATTATTTCATGCATTTTTTTAGCAATAGTAAACGATATATACATTTATATAGAAATTAAATAATTCGAACACAAAAATTGCTATTAATATATATGTATATCACTCCTAAGTTCTACGTTCTACTATTCGCTTTTTCTAGATGGATGAGGATGATCCTGTACCAGAAATAACGCGAGCTCACTTCGAGGAAGCAATGAGGTTTGCGCGTCGTTCAGTGTCCGACAATGATATTCGCAAGTACGAAATGTTTGCGCAAACGCTTCAGCAATCTCGAGGATTTGGGACTAATTTCAGGTACGAATTTTCTTTTTCAAATTCCAATATATATGCAAAACAACAAAGAAATTAAATTAAATCCTTATGGTTATTGTTCTTTTAAATGCTAAAAATATGATACATATTTTTACTGGACAGATTTGTACATAATAAAAAATATTTTTTCATCTTAAAAAATTATTTGCAGATTTCCACAAAGTGGAGCAGGCGGTGCTCAAGATAATACACAAGGCGATCAAACCTTTCAAGATGATGGAGATGACGATCTCTATAGCTAAGTTTTCGTTTCCTTGTATGTCATTACAGTGAGCATACGACAAAAGGGCCTGTCTGTTACCACATAATATATTGCACAGGAATCGTTTTTAAGTGATACAATTGAAATATAAAGAGCGTAAATAAATGGATAAGATAAATGGAAATTTTATATGAGGTACATACAGCTTTGTGTTTGTAGAAAAAAGGGCATAGACCCTAATCCATGTAGCTAAGAAACATTCGGATATAAAATATCGATTGAAAACTTTGTCCATATGATTATTTCCATTTTTATTAATAGAACTTGATCTTTTAGCGATATCGTTATATGAAATTATCTTTCCTTTCTTTTCCACAAACGTGGCAACATGGATGTAATAGAAATATAATCATCGTTGATTAACAATTACATAATAGGAAGATTATTACAAAGTGGCGAAATGACACTTTATACCGTGTATACACGTATTATAGGAATATACATATTACCCATTGCAATTTTGCTACGTAATTTTACATGCGTTAACGATTATGTATTTTGTCGAGCTTGAACTCAGAATGGACCCTTTTGCTGCATTATCACTGTACTCGATGAGATTACATTCTGTTGTCCACACTCACACATTGCAGTAATATAAAAATTTATGCCATGTCGAGATGAGATTGTCAACTGATGATGTACGTTGACGATTTTACAAATATCCCTTGATAGTAAATTAATCCATATACGACGATAAAGAGCCTTTTTCAATCTCGTCATTCGAATCGTAATGATTATCTGCATTATAACGCAGTTTTATAAACGTTGAAATTTCTGATAATGAAGGAGCCGAATAATATAAATATAATATGAGTAAAAAGAGATTGTCCGATTTTTTTTACAAAACAGTAGCAAGTTGTTGATACTATTATGCCGTAATTGGTTGTACCTCTCTGATATAGTATTTGATATAAACTTCAAGAATAGAATTAAAATTTAAAAAAGTAGCACAAAAAATTAAAAGATTGATATATTATATCAGAAATAATTATTCTTTCTAGGTAACGATTGATATTCGATGCATAATTTTTACTTTAGTAATAAAGGTAATATTTTAATTTCAATCTAAAAAAAATCGATGCAATTATAAAATAAACTTACAAGACAGTTGAATGCATATTCTAATTAACGAAAAGTTTCAAGTTTTTACGTTTGTAATTTGCATTTTTAAATATTTTATTTTGAAAATAATCGGTTTCGCATATAATAGGAATGTTAATCCAAATGCTAAAAATACATTCGATAAAATCATGAAAATGTTTATTTTTCATTTGAAAATTTGTAATGGTTATACTGCTAGTCTTGCACAATATTTATATGAAGTAACTGATGTTTTCCAGGAAGAAACAGTGTAACACAGTTACCATTTCATCTTTGTCTAATATTGGCGAACAAAAAAAATGTAATGATTCATTATGTTACACTGTGTCTCTTGCTAATAAAACACTTAATATTAGCACAAGTTTTCATACGAACAAAGTTGTGATAACGCAAATTTCCAATGAAAGAAACATTGATTTATAAAAAATCGTCAGCAATTTTATTAAATACAAATAAAAATAGGATGTTGAACCTATCGTAGATAAGAAGACTCACAGTGTCTTTTTTTCTTTTTTTTTCTTTCATTTGCAGACCAGCACAATCACGTGTGTTAATAAGAAACTTTATACGCTGACGAATGACGTTCAAAGCTTAAGCCTTAGCACGTTCATATGTACATTGGTTATTTTAACACTTTTATTTATCTTTATAAAAGTAAAACTATTTACCAAATAAAATTCGTTAGTATAAAACCGCTAATCGGAGACATATTATAAGATCCATTAAATTTTACATAATATGCTACGAAGAATTATGAAAAAAGAAACGGTAGCTGTGCCCATCGTCATCATACAACGACAAAATACCTTCACTCAGCGCTGATGTCGTCTTTCTATTTCGGTAAATTGGCACCGATCAATGGAGAGATTTTATTCATAGTTTAGTTCGACCGCTAACGAAGTCGACACTAAACGAAAACGCAAATGTATCGAAAATTCTTTGTTCCCTACTAATGAACTATTTATACAAATTACATGTCATGACAGTTTTAAATAATCGATTCGGAAAAAGCATTCAAAGAGACACTGCTTATTGCACACATTCGATACGATTACATATTATACATAATTATCTGATAAAGCATTAAGATACAGCATGATGATGTTTGATAACATATAAAATTTTCATCGAGTTAGAATTCTCAGTACGCGTAATTTTCGAAATTATCTTGTCTGATCAGCATGAAATAATATGTCTAGAATGATTTATATTTTAAGAAAGATGGAATGAATTCCTTTCCCGCATTTTTATAAATACTTTATACTTGTCCCTGCTATCATTTGTTATTTCATTGTCCCATAGCTATCACGTAAAGACTGAAGTACTTTTTGAACTTTAAATGCCAACAAAGCATCATATCGTTACAAAATTGATATTTTTTTGGCAAAATTATATAACTTGATCATGTTTTACATTCTTCTAAGAAGCTAACATATGTCAAAGGATCTTATATTTTATACAAGAATTACAGCTGAAATTCATCGTTCGACAATTTGCCATATATATTTATATATTTTTACATCTTCGCAAAGAAGATGAGTTTTTTTTTGTAAACACAAAGAAGACAAAGATTTCATCATAAAATATAGCAATCCAATGAGACATGCAACGAAACAGATGTGTTATGTCGCAAGCTCAAAAGCGTGTTTTAAAATAGCCAAAATCCTTCCCGCCGTTTGTATGATTTTCATACGATAGGATAAAAAGCAAACTTTTTTGTTTATACCGTTACCAATTTTGTTTATATCGATTTTTCAATATAAACATTATAGTAAGCGTGATTGAATAAGCAAGAACAGCTAGTCGGCGTTAATCGTAGATGTTAGAATTTGATGCAGTCCAATATTTCTTCTAAACAAATAATTTCAAAGTCTTCTAATAAATGTAGATCATAGTCATTTTGATTATTGAACCGAGACCGACTGCTCCAATTTTTTCTTCTTCCTAAAACTAAAATAATTTTTTAGTCAAATATTTGCATAAAGTCCAGATAAATAATAGTTATTGCTCGTAAAGAGTATGGCGTTCGTTAAGATAAAACAATTTAATTATATTAATTCGTCATTTTCGATATTGGATTATCCTGAGCCGTCTTGGGCTACAGTAAAAACACATGTTTTCTGCATAAAATACTTCTATATAAAATATAGAAGTATTAGAATGTAGAAATACTTCGCGTTATAATATATTGTACACTCTCTGTGTACTTGACAAAAAAAATTTTCATCGCGTAATTCCTGTAGTTGAAAAGATTATTATCATTGGATTACTATATTGTCCGCGCGATATTGCATTTCTTTTGCAAATGCAATGTCTATTTAGCTAATGATAAAAGAAATTCCGCTTAAAAATTCAACAATTTATTAATACGACCGAGAGTGTTACTCAGCGGTACTTCTTTCCTTTCTGTTGCACAGGCATATGTGGATTAGTATATAAAAATCCAATCTCTTTCTAATTTAGCGTGCACACATTCCATCTATGATCTTTAACGCGTACAAGGTAACGTAACAATCTCGGTATATTGCCTACAGATTTTTTAAATTTTTGGTTCTATTGAACTGGGAGTACTGGATATAGAGCCGTCTGTAAATACTGGACGTCCTCTGCACTCTGTGTCCCTTTCGCTCTTTCGTTGCTCTCGCATGGCTTTTCTCATTTCCATTCAGCTTGAGCTTTTGATATGCCTTAATTGTGTATGGATTATGCTCAATCTGTCCTTTGCGTGACAGGTGGGAATTCGGTATCATCGTCCAGACGAAACGGGCCGCCGCCTTTTGGTGGGCTTTCCGTCGCTGCTATCATTTCTTGATACTTCTCTGATTCTACAAATCCATTCAGATTATCAGGTTTCCATCTCGATCGCATTATCTCGAGCGGATATAACGATAAAGATGTATACAGACGATCAGCATTCAATGATATATGATATATTTTATGCATTCAGATATGTTCTCAATTTGGATCTTTCTTAATGCAAATTTGATTTCTAAGATTCCCAACTTTATTGGATTAAAATACAAGTCCTAGATTAGAGGAATAAAATATGAGTTCGAATATTGCACAGGAACGTTTTTATCTGAGTGCAAATATTAAATATTTCATTGACCATTGTCTACATCACATTGTGAAATACATTCACTAATGAATTCGTTAATGAATATGAAATTATGGTCTTCTCTAAAAAAAAATCATTAATCTCATACAGGCATTTAATTTTCTAATACATATACTATTGTATATGTACTAAAAATAATCGTGCGTATATGGCATACTCGTCTTTGGTAAAAGATACTTTTACGTAATACGACGATGTTTTTATCATTCAATTTACGTTCAATAATAAATGCGATATAAAAAAAAGCAGAGAAAATATGAAGCAATATTTACAAAATTAGACAGGTGAGTATATATATATATAATACGATTCTTATTTTTACATTTCTATTTTCAAATATTGTTTAATATTATTTTTTACAAACGAATGCAAATTATTACAGCCTGTTTTCGATTTCATTATTCGATTTTATGACATGAAGACCAAAAGAAAAGAAGAAAATATTAGATAAAAAGAGCTATCTATTTTCTTAGATTCTATATAGCTCATTATATATTACATATACTGAACTTAATGTATAGGAACAATACCGTTAATAGAAGTACGTCATATATGTACTTTTATAATGATTAGTACATTAAGTTCTAAAAAATATACGTCACTACTATCTCTGCCATCATATAACGTCTTACATAATTATGACACTAATATCATACAAGCTATTTGTGTTAACAGCCTTAATAATCATATATTAGTAATTATGTACAATTGTTAACATTGTTATTATAATATTAAGATATCTATGAGGTAGTCTTCTAAAAATAGACTACTGCTTGTAGGAATTCTCGTGATATTTCGTAACGGGATGCAATAATGCTAGATATTATTATATCTGCTGACTAGTAAAACAACTTGCATACGTGCTTAGTGATTTATCCCGAGAATAATAGACTAGTATCTACATGCATGTCCTGTGCACATGTGTATCATATATCCATCTTAAGAATTTGTTTCTGCAGTTAATAAGCGTAATCAATTTGTGATCTATCCGTATTTGTAATACGGTATAATATAAATTGCTCATATTAACACGCGAGGATGTAGGCCGCGTGAAAAGGCACATTGTTATTCAGCACTGCTCTCATTCTTCCTTTCGCTGCGTGTACGTATAGAATAAAAATGCGCGAGCGCTAGTAGTGAGGCACACACACACACACACTCACATACAAAAAGAGAGAAAAGCTTTAAAGGAGAATTAGGTGTTTTGTGTACGGAGAATGAGAGCGAAAAAAAAAATTCGAGGGACAGAATAGAGGACATACCAGTACCTGACATGGAGTCTGGCGAGCGGCCACGCAACACACCCGCGTAGCTATTTATGCAGGCTTCGGTGGATATTAAAAAGAAAAAAATTACATCAAGTAAGGTCAACTATCAGGCCCCCCCTCCCCCTCCCCTGAGTCCCTGAAGAAATTATCTGGCTATTTTATTCATAAAGGGGGGGCTAGAAGCGAGAAAAAGAAGATATAAAGCAAATTATCAAAGTAAAGGCGTCTGGAATACGCGGCGCGCGGTACACGCATACACACCCACACGGCATGGTACATAGCCAACGATATAAGCATTTTATTAGAGCTGATACTGGATCAACTTTAATGAATTACTTGACCATAGCAGAATCTACAAATACATGGAAGTAGCGATTTGTCTACTACACAATAAAACAGCAGGCGAGTTCTATAAGAATATAGCTTTTGTCTGAGCAAAAATATGAGTTTATATTGATTCTTATAATAAAAGTAATTAATTGAATTTGCTATCGACAGATAATTTTTCTTTCATTACTTTAGTTTTATGGACAAAAGATAGCGAGATTAACTTGAACGGAAGAAACGATACTCTTTTTCTTTTTACTGAGATTCACTAATCAATTGTATGATGAGTGTGTTTCAATAAGTTCATTATAGTTATGGCATAAAAAGTGCAAGTATCTGCCAGTACCAATTCTGTGTGTACGTGTATGTGTATATGTGCTTTAAAGAAGGAGATACTTAATCTATTCTGTTAGTGCTCGAGTAATTGCGAAACTTATCTCAAAATCATAAAATTACTTTAAAAAAGAATAGACAAAGGAAACTCTATACACACTCAAGCGTATTATAGTGAATAAATATAAAGAAGTTTCGCATTATTTTAAATATATTTTCAAATTAACTGTCGGTAATGTATCTTTATCGTCAACTCGCTTCAACTAATTTGTAAATGTATAGTCCAAAATTCTTTCTTCATACCTGTATTTGTATTATTCGTGGTAGCTGCTGCTCCTGAACCAGAACCACCACAATCTGATTCATCTCGCTCTTTATCGTCTAATCTGTGAAAAATGAGTAAGACATCTTTCCATCTTTATTTTTATTAATCACAGTCTATTAATATTTTAAGAATAATGATTAAAAATGACGATCCGAAAATA
This sequence comes from Trachymyrmex cornetzi, assembly GCF_001594075.2. Lineage (NCBI taxonomy): Eukaryota > Metazoa > Arthropoda > Insecta > Hymenoptera > Formicidae > Trachymyrmex > Trachymyrmex cornetzi. The sequence goes on along the minus strand of NW_017299871.1, from coordinate 801,092 downwards.
AGCAATCAAAAATAACAATTGTGTTTATCAATTTTATAAAACTCATTGAAATTATAATATTACGAACCTGTGTTGTTTTATAAGCGTGCAACATCCACTTTCTGTCGGATCCACGGAGTAGACGTATAAGTAACCATCGGCACTAGCTACTAACAATTTTGGTACTTTATGTGTTCTAAAATGTAGATAAGTAAAATGTATTGTGAGTACGTAATAAATCTAACGCACAGTACACGTAAATTTAAGATAACGAATTTTCGGATACTCACACAGTGATGGCACAGACATTTTTTAAACCTTGAAACGGTAGGTGAACGCTAGCAAAAGCACGTCCTTGAGTAAAAACATCAGTCACTTGCGACGGCAAATACGTAGCCGACGCTGTCACAGCCTTCGTTAAATATCCCATCCAGCTTTGTGCTTCGTCTGCAGTTTGTTTGTTTGGCCTATAACCCAAGTGATACATTTGTGTCTACATTTTAATGAAATATTTATTTAAAAAAACAGTGAATACACGATGCATACGTTTCCTTTGGTTCCTCCAGTTTGAATATATGCACAGTTTCCGTATTACTAGAACAACAGAGCCACATAGAGTCCATACTGAAAGAAAGACTGTTCATCGTGACGCATCTCTTAACTCCGCGTCGAAATTCGAATAACTTTGTACCCTCGTGAACCTGTAAAAATAAACAATTGTTGCAATTGAAGCAGCAGTTATGAATAAAATATAGGCACTATTGTATCTACTAGCTACTTACGTCAAAAACTCTAATAACGGTGCCCTTTTCAGAGGCTGTCGCCACTTTGGTGCCAGTCGAGCTGAAAGCAATTGCTGCCAATGGACTATCATGTGCAGGTATCATTGTTTTTGCTTGCTGTACAATTAAAAAACGTAAAGTTGGCAATATGTTAATTTCTAATGCTCCAAAGATTTTACTGATTTATTCAAATTTATTTAAAATACATACAAGATGATTTGCATCAAATATTTGAACTTCCCCAATGGTATTCGATCCTGGGTAAGCTACATAACAATTGTCGCTATTTGGCGAAAGTGTACAAAGGCCTGTAAGATTAGGTGGAGTATCGCGAATTGTGTGTAACACTCTCATGTCTCGTATATTATGAATGTATAGTGATTCTTCCAAACACACCACCAATCTCTGAAATAAATGATACTGCCTTCAGTGTATCGAAGATTATGAAAAACATTAAACATATTATAAAATTATATTATAAAAACATATTATAAAAACATATTATCAAAGCTTTATTTATTTTACAATAAAACATTACATATAAATTTACAATTTAAAATATGTGAGAATTATCATAAGATATGCAGAATTTAAAAAGTAATTAGCTCATATGAATACATGTCTAACATAAGATATAATTTTTTTAAATTATAATAATTGTATTGTATATATGTATTTATTTATACATTTATACGATTATATATGTATGAAAACATCTATAATGTTAATTCATTAATTGGGATGTGAACATTGGAATGCTGCGTGGTTGTGTGAGAATAGCTAACTCATAATTAGTGAGTCTCAAGTTTAATCCCATATATTTCAAATTTATAATCAGTAAAATAGCTCCCTGACCTTCCAAGTTGGAAATTATGTATGTGTCTGACAACCACATTATATAAAAACTGTTGTTTATAAAGAGGAAACTGAAATTTGTAAGATTCAAGGATACGGAACCCCAATGTTCATTGATTAAATCTAAATATAAGCAAGGGTTTACATTCAATCCAAGCTCTGTTCAACTGTGTTGAATAAACCTCAGTACAAGTAGTTGCTTAACAAGCAAAAAGGGATTTATTCCTTTCCATAAAAATCGTGATTGTAAATTGTGAAAAAACTAAGGTTTCACAATAAAACTGCAATGCTTTCATATTTGAGGTCAAAGCTCGAAATAGGTTCTGTACTATTATTACGAAAAAGAAGAAGAATGTAAACATAAATTTGAATAACTTACCGCTCTGTTGAGTTTCACAGCCAAAATTGTATTCGAGTAACTGTAATTGCATATCTCTGTTCCTTTCCTAAAGTGGCACACCGTAAGCGTACGAGGCGATTTAAGACTCACGATCGCCACCAAACTGCTGCTGAACAATCTTTCAACGATGCATATATCCTCGAAGTCTGCATCATCTCGAAAAAATGAAATATTCTAATTAATAACATCAAAGGCTTCTATTCGAACTGGTCGTTTAGTTTCGTTTAACACGTCGATATGATCATTCATGACCAGCGCCTAACTTTTTAGCGCTTGTAAAAAATAAATATTATTTAATATAAAATTTTGTGAATTATATAAAATAACTAGATAACAATGTAAACAGTGCACAGTTTACCATACTATCTATGATAAAATAACTAGATAACAATGTAAACAGTGCATAGTTTATCATACTATCTATGAGCATATAAACTTATTTTATCATATCATGCAATATATTATTATATGCTTACGATAATGAAAATTCTATCGTAGCGTACATATAAGACATATAAAAGTTACTGGGCAGATAACGTGTTAATGTGACACAAAAGTTACAAATATCTTTGACATAAAAGATATTTAGAAATTTTTTATCTCGTTTATCATTTATTATCATTCTATTAATCATTATTGTAGCAGTTATTTTTAGTTCCAGGAATTATTGATAGAATACAGAAAAACTAATTATTACCATTTTCATATATTTTCTCAAGATGTCCTGCGGAGCTGATGGAATAAAGTTTGTATCCTGACTTTGATCCCACCGCCAAGGACCTAAAAGGTAATAAGGAATTTTATTGAAACCACACAGCATCATGTCCAAAACTGAAATATAAGACGTCTTAATGACATCATTAAGGCTAATATTAATTGTCGATTTTTATATTTATGACTGCCTTAAGTTTTAAGATGTCACAAAGTAATCATATTATTTAAGATGATCTTGAAATAAGAACAGAATATGAATACTAGCCTAAGATATCTTTTAAACATTACATCATAAGACATCTTAAAGATGTCTTTAAGAAGTCTTTTGCCTCCATTTTGGACATGCTATTACAAACCTACACTAGAAAACATCTTATTGCATATATAATTAGAATTCAGCTAGATTCAGAAATATGCAAATCAGACACTTACAAAGTTAACTCTATCAAACATTCTAATCAAGATAACCAGAAGTTCAATCACGATAATTAGAATTCTAATTTATATAATCAGAATTCATTTTGTTTGTTTTTTGTGGGTATAACTATAACATCTCCCTCAGTGACTCTTTCTTTTCTTTTCGTTAGAAAGACGTGATAGTATTCAAAAAACATAGAATCAAGTTTCTTCGATAAGTATGTACACGTAAGTATATACCCTTTGTTTGCCTATCTCCCATTATTGGCCATCGCCGTCTGGCAAATATCATATACAGAGAAAGAGAGAGAGAGAAAGAAAAAAAGAAATAATAACGGAGTCGTCGCGAACGATACGCAATCGTGCGAGGAGCAGGAGCCGAGGATAAGTCCTTGGATAAGGCGGCGCGAGCGGAAAGGCCAGGTCGACCGACTAGCTCGCGCGCCGGGAGGTGCGATATCGCCGTCTCCTTTTTTTTTCCTCTTTCTCTCACTTCCCAATCACTCGTCGCGACGCGCGGGAGAACGCGCGCGAAGGTTGGGGTCTCTTTCGTTAACACGCAATTAATCGGTGAAAGGGGGAGCAGCGAATGACGCAGGCATAACGCGACGAAAACATCGTGCGAGGAAAACATGGGAGTCGCGCGACACGCAAACCTTGGCGTGAGGCGTATATATATATATATACATATATATGTATATACATGTGTATATAGATATATTGAGAGTGAGAGAAAAGACGACACGCGTCGAGGACGGGGAGACGATCGAAAAATGAGGTTAGGATCAGACAAAGGAGATGGGGAACGGGGAGGAGGTGGAGGAGAGATTCCGAGGGACGATTCCGCGATTAGATAGCAGAATATGCGACGTCCGTACTTACGTGCAGTCCTGATTGAAGTTAACAAAGTAGGGACCCTTGCTCTGCGCGTCGGACGTCGTGTCGGACGTCTGGTTGGTTGCGAGGTTCATGAGTCCTGATATGCTGTACCTTAAGCCTTGCGTTAATACATCCAGGTTGATCTCGCGCGGGATCTCTCGCATAAATCACGGTGACACGTGTGCGTGGCCGTACACGCGCGACACACACGCTCTTAACGAAAACTCGCCTCTTCTCTCTGTCTCGCCCTCGGCGCAGCGCGCGTATCAACTACCTCTCCCCTATCACTGTTTCACACCCCCGCTAACGACGTTCAGTCCCGCTCGCGCCCGCTTCTGCGCGCGCTGGTACGAAAAGGGAACACGCTCGCACCACTCCGTCGATATAGCTTCTGTAGGCTCGGCTTCGGTTGTCTCTGGATGTCCCTTCTAGTTGAAGTCGTTCTGACGGCGGCCGACTCCTACAAGTGACTGCACTTTGCTATCGTTCCATATTGAACAGCTGACAGTCGCAGCTGCTGGCTGGAACAGCGGAACGCGAAACATCAGTCCGCGCGTTCCGTACGTTCCGTTGCCATGGCGACGCGCCGGTCTTCCTCCTCCACCTTCCTTTTTAGCCTATGGAGTCTGTTTGCAGGGTGCTTTTTTCGCGCCATGAAAATCCGTGGAAATTCACGACGGAAAGAGGGCGAAGGAAAATGGAGTCTCTTTATGTCCGATGCTTTCCTACATTGTTTGTCTTTCTCTTTTTCTCCTCGAAAATCCAGACTGCAATTCATATATTATATAATAATTACCAACTTACAATGGAAATCACAGTGTCTAGAAAACGATAAAATGTGATAAAATGCGGGAACATTTGGTCTCTTTTAATTACCATGTTTTTTTACATTTTGTTTTTCTTTTAGGCTTAAAATATTCTAATTTTCTTTCGTGATTGTTTTGTTAGGTTCTGCATGTATTCCATAATAGAATATTTTAAATCTAAAAAAATATATTAAAAAGCGTAAAGTTAATAGCGTTTTAATGCAAAATAAAACAAACAATTATTTGGAAAAGACCAAATAATCCCTCAATTCATAGAAGTTACCCACCGGAAATAATCGTGGCTGCATAGTTCAACATGCATGCTTTGTACATATAGAGGCGCCACTAAATGTCCTCCAGCTAAAAAAAAAAAAAAAAAATTAGAGCTGCCAACAGCCGCTGACAGTCGCAAGTCGCAAATGCGAGCTATTGCTGCGAATTGTCCAAATTATTTACGATCAGAGTTGGAATTTTTAAGATTTTAGCAGATAAAAAGTGTGTGATGCGAAATGTGGCTATCAGTTGTTATGGCAGTTACGATTCTTACGGAGTAAAAGAGGCCAAGTTTTGTAAAAATAATATGTTTTGACGCACCGTATTTGCGAAGATGTTAGCTGATTTATTGATTCTTTAACGTGCTTGACAGTTTAGCCGAAAAAATGATTTGTATTTTTCGGTATAATCTCCACAATCGATCCATCGAGAGTCTTTATGCAATACTAGATTGATATCTGAATTATTTATGTGAAAGGCTTCATAAAAGTAAGAAAATATAATTATATCTGCTTACATTAATTTTCTATGAAAATTAGATATTGAGTTTTTATGTAGAGATAAAAGGTATTAAATTTGAGTGTATTATATGTAACTTATACTAATAGTTATATATTTATTTTAGAAAGAAATATATATATTGAATCAACATTAATCTACATTTTCATTGTATAATAATGTGGTGATAATAATTATCTTCACATATTTCAGGTAAATTTAATGATCCCATGGATGCGTGATCAAATAGCAGAAGCCTGGCATAACAGAAAAAGTTCAAGGACGGCTGACAAGCGGTCCTTGGCCCTTTCTTCTGTCAGCACAGGCAATGCTACAAGCAATGACACTATGCTTACACCGTTACCTACCTCACCTGAAAACTTTTCCATCAACGTTATCAGGTTTGGATTTATGTTTGATATCAGAAATTTCAAGAAATCTTACCAGATTAATTAACATCAAATCTTTTTATACAGCATAGAGGGCAATGTATTAGATGTTGCAATAAAACCAAACTTTACCGTGGAAAATATTAAGAAAATAGCAGTGGTACATTTTTATGGTCAAGATACAACCAAATCTATCTCAAACTATCGCTTAGTTCATTCAACCAAATTTGTACAGCTTAAGGATGAAAATTATGTAAGCGACGAGGATATCAATGAATGTGGTATAATTATTTATATTGAGCTATTTATAGATTTATAATATTAATTATTTTTTCGATTAATTTTTAATTTGTACATACTTATTGTGTACTTATGTTTTTTTAACACAATAATTTGTTCTTACAGATGAGTTATTATTAGTAGAAATACGATCGCAAGAAGATTCATTGGAGGAAGATCTTAAAGGTCCAAGTTTAGAAGCAATAGCTCAAGCTACAAGTGATCTACCTAGTGTACGAAATCCGCCTAAGCCTGTGCCATCTACAGAATGCCCTGCGGATGTAAATATAAATATTTTACATGCTTATACTTTTATTTATCATATTATTTTACGTCTTTATTGTTTCTTGTAGTTCCAGAATGAAATCCGTAAGATTTTAATAACTCTTGTACAAGCATCTGCAAAAATCTTGATGTACAGTCCTTATGCTGAAAAATTATATGACGATATTAAGGAGAAACTTGAAGCTAGGTGTAATCCTATTAATGATCCAAAAGTCATAAAAAGTCTTATAGAAATGGGTTATCCTCATAAGAAAGTTCTCAAAGCGTTATGTCTTCGAAAGCAAGTATCAATGTTTTTATATTATATACATATATAATACATTCGCGAATAGTACTATAGAAGAGTATGCCTCTATTTTAGGTCGAATATGACAGAAGCTTTAGAATGGCTTATAGAACATCAGGATGATTCAGATGATGATTCAGATGATGAAATAGATTTCTTGCCTGCGGATACAATGACAGACACAGATATTGCAAATCCTAGTTCTTCAATGAACACTAAGAAAAAGTCATTTAAAGAAGCATGTTTGGAACTGTTCAAAGGTAATTCTTACACAAAATTGAAATATGCGTTATTATTTCGAAGATAATCCAAGTTGAAAGTAATAAACTATATGAAAAAAGATATAACATTAGATTATTTAAAAATGTCTTTAAACTTTAAAAGAAAAACAGGATCAAGAAGAAAAAGATCTGGTATATATCGTAGAATTATTATTGCAAAGTTTTCGACAATGGAAGAGAATGGAATTTAAACCTAATAAGAGAGCAATGCGATCACTTGTAGAAATGGGCTTTGAGGACAAAAATGTTATAGGGGCATTGAAAGTTACTGGGAATGATCAGGCTAATGCTGTAAGTTGTAATGGTTGTACTAAAGATGTATATTTAAATTATATTTTCTTATATCTCTCGAGTTTTATATCTCTTGTAACAGTGTGAATGGCTGCTGGGCGAAAGAAGACGTAGTTTACAAGATTTGGATGAAGGCCTCGAATCCGATGGTCTAATTTATAAAGCAATTATGAGTAATCCTCATATTCAGCTTAGTCTTACAAGACCAAAGATGTTGCTTGGTAAAATGAAACAATAAAAAAAGTATAATAAATTGTAATCATGTTTTCTAACATTTTTTTTCTTTCAGCATATTTGTCAATGATAGAAACACCTGCTTCGGCAAATGTATGGATTAACGACCCTGAAATTGCACCTGTGCTTAACCAAATATCTAAGACATATCATACTGAAAAACATGCCATTCATATGAATCGTTATACCTAATATTATGGTAAAACTTTATTTGCGTCTCTGTGGAACACATTTATATTTTTATATAAATTTATAAATAATTTTTGCAGAGATTTGGAATATCAATTATCAGTTAATATGATCAATAATAATTATTGCAATTTTAATTATGTTATATATAATTATAACTAATTATAGTTATAATTATAGTCATACTAGTTAAAGAATGCTTATATTTATGAAGATCTCATGTGATATCCAACGCAATATAACATGCTATTAATATATAATTTTGTACACTGTGCTGATTGCTTTTGTACAAATTGCCTGTTGACAGTTCTTAAAGAAAGGAAATGTATTTTAATATATATTAAAAAAAAAATTGTTATTTTAATTTGTGTAATATAAATTCTTACAATAAAAATTAAATTCCATTCTGCAGATCGAAAACTAGTCAATGCTAATACTGCAAATTGTTATAAAATCTAAATTGTGCAGTTTTAAATTTTTGTCCTAGCTCTTTAAAATAAATATATTAATTATAAGTTCTAAGAAGAAGGCAAAGAAATTTTCGCATTTGTGTTTTATGCCATTCTAAGTATTCTTGTTTAAAAAAAAATATTTATTCTGAGGCGAAAATTATAGCGCTCTTATTGATCATTGTTTTTATTGGTATCTCTTCCTTCATCTTTAACTACATAGCCAGATGCACAAATATTTCCAGTAAGCAGATAATACGTCCACATCCTTAATTTAAAAATTTTTTCCATTCTCGATATAAACTTTACTTCATAGACACATTAACGCGTATACTTTAATTTTGAAAAAAAAATTTATATCTGTAAAAGAAAAAATTGTTATACAAAAATTATTGCGTTTAGTCGGTAAAACAGATTCTTCTCCTGGATGACTTTCCGATCTCTTTAATGAAGGTCAAAGTGCAGAATGTTATATTGATCCCTAGATCAAGCCAGAACTTCTTCGAGGAGCAAAGACTCACTTTAATTGCTTGTTAAAAAACAGATGACTTTAAGATCGTTTTAAATTGTCTATTAGGTTAGGGAAAAAGTTCTTTTACAAGTTGGAGCATAATTGAAACATTTTTTAAATTGTTTACAATCCTTTTATTATACCAAATGTATACACTCTAAACCTAAACGCTATACTCCGATTAGTCCAAGCTCGGATCCTCATACAGGCAACAGCGCTTTGACACCGAACGCTGATTGGTGAAAAACGGGTAATGGAAGTAAATTTTACCCCCACAACTGCTTTTCACCAATCAGCGCTTTGACACAGAGCTCTTCCTTTTATTGTGCGGAGCCCCTTAAATCCGCTGAATGCGCCCAATAGTGGCACGTAAAAATTGACCAGATCGCCATCTGTCGGCTATACGTAAAAAGACTTTTTCTAACCCAATATATGATATATTCGACAGCGCCATCATCAGCATCAGACCACCAGTGGCACTAGTCAGTGCTACAAAAATATTTTTGACAGCTGATTCTGTTGCACGTGTTTTACTCGAAATTCTCGTTAATAATTGTTAATAATGGTTTATTATTTTACTAGCGAAGGTAATTTTTGCATTTCTAAGATCTTGATTTTTTTTTAAGGGGTTAATAACATATTCTTTTAAATTATTAATAATAATATTTTGTTATCATTAAGAAACTTGACTAATTGTCATAATCTTGAATTGCAGTTGTGCAACCATCCATCACTTTGTTTATGGGAATAGACAAATTCGAGAGTAAGTGGAAAAATCATTTGTAATTATTCATCGTAATTAATAAAAACTTGTGCATATTTTAAAATGTGATTTATTGGATTCTGCTTGTGTAGATGAAGATCTTATTAAATGGGGTTGGCCTGAGGATGTGTGGTTTCATGTTGACAAATATTCGTCTGCCCACGTGTATCTTCGACTTCGACATGTGAGCTTAATTATTATAATTGGTAATTTCCTGCTTTTGATATTAAAGAATGATACAGTATTCTTTTTGAAATTGCAGGGTCAGACAATAGACGATATTCCTAGTACTGTATTAGAAGATGCCGCACAATTAGTAAAAGCAAATAGTATCGAAGGGAATAAAATGAATGATGTCGATGTTGTATACACAATGTGGTCAAATTTGAAAAAGACACAAGGTATGGAAGTTGGACAAGTTGGCTTTCACAAGGATAAAGACGTTCGTAAAATTCATGTTGCTAAGCGAGTAAATACTATCGTGAATCGTCTTAATAAGACGAAACGTTCAGAGCAAGTAAACTTTAGGAATGAGAGAGAACAAAGAGATAAGAACGAACGGGAAGACAAGAAGAAGCTTTTGAGAGAACAGAAAGAGAAAGAAAAGGCAGAAGAAAAGCGACGCCAGGAAGAAGCAGAGATGAGGTAAATCATAATTTTATAATAATACTTATTTAATAGAAATATATACCAGATATATTTTCATTAAATAAATAATATCGATTAAGTAATTCTTTATGAAAAGTTATTAATAAAAAATTACTTTTTAGGAGTTACAATTCCCTGTTTAATACATCTAACATGACTTCAAACACAGAAACGAGTGGATATGACTCAGATGATTTCATGTGATAAAGTTAACACTTATCTTTGCTGTGCCTCACTCTCTTATCATTTCCAGTAAAAGGAGAAAATTCCAGAATAAAAAGTGTAAAATATCTCTTTCAAGTACGATTATTTATTTGATTTATATTTTGCAAATATTGATTTATATTTGCAAAATTATAGAAATATGTAATTGTAAAATCAGTGTACACTATGTTTGTCTGTATAATAGAAGATTGTTTTGCCATTCAAAAATTTTTAGAACATACTGTAACCATAATCGTCACGTTATGCTGACAAATAATATTATTAACAGTTCTTACATACTTACGTACATTAATAGCTCGCAAGTACTTAGATATATTGCTATGATTTTAATATAATGAAAAAAATAAGTTATAAAAACCTTTGTGTAGACAGAAATAAAAAAAATGTATTGTCTAGAGAAATATGTAGCAGTACAAATCAATGGTATCTTGTTTTATAATAAGGTAACATTGACAGCCTGTAAAGCATTAATTATCCATGTTGGATAGTCTTTATTTGGATAAACTATCAACATATAGTCCTGTATGAATCTAGGGAATCTTTGTTCTTTAATACTGTCTCTGATATCACGCATGAGCTTCATTTGAAATGCAATATTGTGAACGGTTAATAGATGACACGATACTGTCTCCACAGTGGCGATTTGATGTAGATAAGCGCGAGAATAAGTCTTACAAGTACTACACTCGCACGATTCATCTATTGGTCTCGAGTCTTTTTTATATCGTATCTGCTTCAAATTGAGCTGTCCCGTTTTTATCAACGCACAACCAAATCTCTGAAAGTTTTAGTTTAATGTTTTGAAATTTCCATCTTCTACGCAATTAAGTATGTATTTTATGAAATACTTACAGCAGTTCTTGTTGGAAATACACAATCGTACATATCGATACCTAACGCACTGCATACAATTAAATCTATTGCGAATCCAACACCCATGAGATATCGCAGTTTATTCTTTGGAAGGATATTCGTTGATAAGTGGACCATTCTCCAAAAATTATCTTTACTCTCACCGCCACTGAAATCATTATAAGAACCATTATTATTGTATTATGTAAGATTTAGATATGTATTATACAAAATTCTGTATTATACAAAAATCTTTATTTATCAACTATATGTATCAACAAATAATTCAGTATCTACCTCAAACCTCCTACAGCATATCCATTCACCTCCCGCTTAATTAATTGATGTGCACATTCGGATCGTAGTTCGGGATTAAGACCACCTTGTACAATTGGAAATATACTCTGCTCATCTGGTCTTTCATGTGCTAACAAACAACGGTCCAGCCAACGTATCGTTCTGAAATGGTTTGTGTTAAATAACACTCGTTTAAGCCAGGCTATTTAGACAATATATTATTTAGAAAATGTGTTTACAAAAATAATTGTACCTATGCGTTGCTTCTTCTACTCTTGGTCCGGTTAAAGTACTGCTAACAACATCATCGAGCTGCATGATTATGTCAGCTCCAATTGCATTTTGAATTTGAATAGAATGTTCGGGTGTCAACATACATTCAGATTCTACATGAAACGTTATTGTAAATATTATTATAGGCCGATTAAATTATGTATAAGTTATGTTTGAATGTATTTAAAAATATATCTTTAGCTATATATGTATATATCATAGTACCGTTGTACGGTGATTTAAATTTTACACCTTCTTCTGTTATTTCAGCTAATTGTAATAACGAAACCATTTGGAAACCACCTGAGTCCGTTAATAAAGCCCTTTTCCAGTTCATAAACTTGTGCAAACCTCCAGCTTTACGTAGAATATCTGCACCCTACCAATATAAAGTATATATTTTAATACAATCGAAATTACATTTTTAAAAATTTACTAATAAATCTAAAACTATCACAATGACACTGTTTTATATAAATCAACCAATATTTTTTTTCTAATGATATAATGCATGATCTCTTACAGGTCTGTTTCCAAGATGATAGGTATTACCAAGAATTATTTGGCAATCCAATTGTTCTAGTTGTTGGGGCAACAATCCTTTTAATGTTCCCTGAAAATGATGTAATAACAAATTTAATGTAACTTTAAGTCGTTGTGTCCAAGATGTTAAAAACCAGTCCAAGATTCAAGAGAAGAAAGAATTCAACAATCGCATTGATCAGATCCAATTGTTCAAATGTGATTTGTTAATTCTTGTTCCATCCAAAACCTTAGAGAATAATTTCTAGCATCGTGAACCCAAGGCTTTATAATTGAGTCATATATTTAAAAAATCTAGATTTTCAAGTTATATGTTTATTTTAATTCCAAAGAAAATATCGAAGCAAATTAATCATAATAAAGCATTGATAGACAAAAAAGGTGGAAGCTTGTTTACAAATTAAGTTACGAATATACACACACAAGTGAGATCCTATTAATACAATTTACTAATTGTAAGAATCATAGACTTTAAAGACAATTTAGTTTCAGATGTTATCAAAACATTTAGTACTGAAAATTAAGGAATTATCAGAGTTATCATCCTTTCATGTGGATTTTGAATTAAAAACCTAATGTTTTCTAATATGTCTCTCATACATGTGTCTTCGTGTGCAGCTTAAACAAGAAGGAAAGAAGTTTTATAAACCTGAGTTCCCACCGGCATGAACACCGGTGTATCCACATGATGATGAACAAGTGTCATCCTGCCAGTTCTGGCTTTTGTGGTTTTGCATTCTGCAAGCACTTCAAAGATCAACGGAGTCTTCCGATTTGTCATTTTTACTGGCGATCTACCGAATCCTACGTTTATCGTCGTGGAATACGACTTGTAAAAAAATCTGCTGGACATAGAGAGAAAAATCTATAAATGCCGCATGCTTAAAATGAGAGGTTATCGATATCATTCTCTCCACGTGTCTGTCCCGGCCTGAAATGTGTATTCTGTGGACTTACGGGACACCCTGTATATTAATGTGCGTGTAAATAGACCTGCTAACCGCGTCGCACGTTCGAATTGAAAGAGGCATAGGTACCCGATAATTGCAATTATCCGCGATACGCTCCGCAGATGTTTGCGCTATGACGGCCCGGCGCGGTGTTGATATACGAAACATCACCTCCAGAAGAGATTTGCTCTGCGATAGTGTTCGACGGTAACGGTTAGCTGGCAAACATGAAGACTGAGGTATCCTGGAAGCGACGTCTTCTGCGAAAGAAGATCAAATACATGCTGGTGTGCGTCCTCGTGGTCGCCGTGATATTCGTGATCCATCAGCTGTTCTACTTCAAAGAGTTGAACCAAGATACTGTAGGCAAGTTGATTGCCGGCTCGGTGAAGGACACCCACCGTGTGGTCGTCGGCAAGCGGGTTGACAAGTGGAATCAACCGTATCATTCAAAACTCATTCGCGACACAAACGGTCGAACGGTGTCGTTGCGTGGCACACGGGACCAGGATATAGCCAAGTATCTTCCCAACAGCAACGGGAAATTTGTATGTTTTGTTTCGAAGAGGGAGATTGATTTTGTAAAGATCAACGATGATTATTGTGACTGTCCAATGGACGGTAGTGATGAACCAGGTACTAACGCCTGTAACAATGGTTTCTTTTATTGCGAGAAGAGTTCAAGAAAGTCAGCAGGTATTGCAGTCAAATCTTTGCAATATATAAAATTTGCAATGTTATAAGCTACACGACGGAAGTAATTTATGAAATTTGTATAAATTTTCAGTAAGAATACCATCGTACAAAGTCAATGATGGACATTGTGATTGTTGTGATGGTTCTGATGAATGGGCTGAAGCTGCAGTGTTGTATAAACTCAGTAGTAAGTTCAATTGATTTATATTTTTTTTCAATCTATTTATGTGTGAACGTATATGAAATAATTATAATATCTATTGTATTTGCTATAATTTAGACTTACTTATTACTTGTATTTATTACAGAATTAAAAGTAACTTTTTATGGACCTAAATGTCCAAACAAATGTTAGTGAAGAAAGTAAAGGTATAATTCAGATCGGAAAGGAAATGAAGTGCTTCTTAATTTATGCATCGTAATAAGAATGACAACAACCAAATATACACGATAGATAAATGCTTAGAATATTTTTTCATTTTTGATTTTTATGAAAGTATATTTGTTTAATCATACATAAAACAAGATTATATAATGAAAATAATCGCTCAATTCTGTAAAAAAATAATATATGAGATCCTTTAAAGTTATTTTTAAATTTAATTAGTTAAAAAATTATTATCATTAAATCATTATTTTTTAGTTTTAATATATTATAATTAAGAAGAAAATATAATTTCTTATTTTTCTTTCATTTAAATTAAATTGAAAGGAACAATCTGTTAATATATTTAAAGATAGTTATGAAGAGAAAGAAATATTAGATTTAAAAAAGTATATTTGAGTAAATAAATATAAATAATACAAGTTTTTTTTTCCAAACTCATAGAGCATTATATTTATTTATGAAGAATAGATATCTCAAAGATTAATGTAACAAGAACTGTAATTATGTACACAGAGATAGTCTTTCTTTACACAGATATTACTCTGTTGTAATATTATGTACTATCTAGAGTTTATATATTATTTTACTACATATATATTTTTCGTCGTATATATGTAATTTTTTTACATTTTCTGCTTCATACTTACAAAGATAGATATATTATATTACTTTAGATATATTATTATATTACTAATAATTAAAAAAGAAAATACGAAATGAGATTTGTATAAAAAGAAGAAACAATAACAGCTTTACCATATTTTCTCAGATTGTTAAATAAAATAAACACATTTATAGTTTTTATTAGTTTTAATTAGTAATTGTTCAAAGATATTATACATATCACATAAGCAACAAAACAATATATTTAATAAAAAATTGTACAACGTAAATAATATTGTATGTAAATATACAGTTTATAATATTTAACAAATTTCTATTATTTATAGGACTAGAGATTAAGAGTGTATTATTAAAATATAAATAATAATCAATATGTACATTGCGAAAATAGATTCTGTTAAACTTTTTGTATAAATTATGAAATAGTTCGCAATACAGAAATATCAATTATAATATTATCAACAAGATCATAATTTTTACATGACTTTATACTTTACTTTGATCCTGATGATGTAAAGGAATTGCGATCTATTTTATGATTCATAACAACTTCGAGCATAAGTGCTCGATTATACCGTAAATTTAAAGAAAAATACGATAGTTTTACTGCACGTTACTTCTGATATTTGTAAGAACATTGAAATGCGATAAGAGGCTTCGCGGTTTATCACCAAAATGTAAAGTTTGTTGTACAGATACTCCCATCCTTTGTAAGGTATCGTTGAAACTCTTTTCTTCCATCTGAATCCATGGTCGGTGTTTGTCTTGCATTTGATATGGCGTTACATGTATGTGAGTATTTATTCCTGAAGAAGATATTTAATCACATTATATAAACATAATATATTGAAAATTTTCACTACTTCGAGATATTTTCAAATTATCTCACTTAATTTAGCAAAGGAACGAAGTATATCCTCATTTGTAATCCATGTATTTTTGGGACCATTGTGTCCGCCATCTAACCACCACATATCTTTGATAAGTTTGATAAAATTATTTATATTGGGATCGTTATTCGAGTCATTATCGTAATGATGAAATTCATAAAGAAACTGATTCAAAACTGCACATCCCTTACTGAAGCCCATTAGACTTAAGTTTGTAGCTTCGATATTATAGATAACAGTATCCTTTAAAAATATTAAAATATATATTTGGTAAATCAATGTTATACTCGATGCATGCAATGTATTATATCTTTTAAGAACATTGTCAAGGTACAAGTTATAATTATAGTTGTACATACATTAAAGTTGGAGGAAATTATTAATGTGATAATGATTTATACAATTTTTCATGAATTATTATAATTTGTTTATGTCCAATACATACTTCTCCAATTTTTAATGTTTTAACATGTTCTAAGCAACAAGTAATGAGATCTTTTAAATGCCTTAAAGCATTGTACATTGGACAAAATGTGGGTGTGCCATATGTATCTCCTGATACGAAATTATCGAAACAACTGAATACTGCGTGTTTAGTTATTGTCATCCTGAAACAAGTATCAAATTCTTACGTACTAAGTAATTCGATCTAAACATGGCAGTCAAGAGAATCACTTATGCTCAATTTCTTCACTTCCACAGATGAGTTGCGGATATCCTGGGAGATATCTCTTGGATAAAGTTATCTAGAGGTGAAGAAATTGGGCATTAGTATTTTTCTAATCTCTATATATAATTTTTATGGAGCACCTACAAGAAGTTTATATATCATTCAGAATAGAAATATTGTAATATTTCTGTGCATAGCATATGATAATAATATCTTACCTTGATGGACGAACAACAAATACATGACTTCCAGGAAACTGTTCAGATAGTATAGTCGCTGTGTTCTCTAAGCTCCATTTTGCATATTTCTTGCTATCCGAATGCTTTTCCATATTTGTTTGAATATCCTGTAATAATTTGTAATAATTTTGTTAATATAAATATATCATAAAAGTTATTATAAAATCAATATGAATATAATGCCAACAAAAACCACTAATGGTATATAAAAGATATATATAGTCAATAGTTCTAAAATATAATATCTTGTATATTTTACATAATTATCCTTAGTGCAATACAATAAATATTTTACATTACATTTGAAAGAATAGGAATTATTACATAATTTTTTAAAAACGAAAACTGACAAGTGTCTCTGAACGTACATACTTGGACGTCGCCGCCAAAAAATATAAGAAGATCGTGCGTTGACTGCAATTTCGGCCGTGTATAAATTACGTCGTTGCATCGACCTGGAATACCCGGTATGTTTTTCCATATCCAAATTTTCGAGCCCATCGGCCGTTATCTGCAAGAGATAAATCAGAAAGAAGTCTTCGCAAAAATGGAGTATTGCTTAACAGTTTGATAATTGGAGCAAATTGCTGATTAAAATGGCATTGTAAATCGATTGCGTGAACAATTATGTAAAATTGTGTATAGACTTACGAAATTGCGTCGTAACTACGGAGGTATGATATGAGGTCTATTTATTTTGATTTGCGTTTTTATGCACGTTTTGTATTCAATAGATCTGTTCGCGTTACATGAAATCTTCAAATATTTTTGCACTTAAAATGAAATAGATATATATTTGACTTTGAAAAGAGAGAAAGCGAAAATATCGAGTGCAAAAAGTACAAGCAACGCGACAGACCTAAAGTGACAGATGTGATTAGGGTGCGATTCACTTCGTGCTGCAAATGCTTTAAAGCATTTTTTTTTATTGGTTAATTCGTAAAATTCTTTCTTCTGATTGGACAGCGAAGCATTTGTAGTTAGGGTGCGTTTATACTGATATTGGTCAATTTCTTTTTTGCGAAATTTGCAAACAGATCTAAGAGAATGATTCTGTGATTGGCGATACGCGAATCCGCTACGCACGATCCGCTGCATGAGACATCACCCTTACTCCGTGTATTGTAGACGGGCCTTTATCCGTTACTACCTTTCTTTCTCGCACAGATGTTTGCATCAAGCTCAGCGCTCTATTTCCTTTCCATTTATATATATTACTTCTGAGGGTTAACAGAGGTCTGTGTATATACCCTCATCTCGCTTCAGCACGGTGCGACTTCGTGGGAACGAACATGACGTTTATAAAAATATCAGACGGGATCTCGGTGCAATTTTCGAGACAATCGCGTTTCGCGATGATTAATTTAAAAGCGAAATCAGGCATTATGAGACCTCGGAGATTATTGGCGCGCAATTACGAAATATTTTCCATCTCTGACCCCGACAGCGATAAGTAACAAGATAAGCAAATGATGCTCCATGTAGAGAATAATATAGTAATGAAACAGTTCTCTTCAGTGTACCGGTGCACGAGGCACTTCGCGAGCATATGTTTCGAATATTCAAATGAAACAGCGTGAGTTCATTAACGAATCACACGGCACTCGGCAGACAAGTGACGATCGCGTGAAAGAAAATCTGCGAAGTCGTGCGAAGTGTGAGGACGAACGCGACGAATGTTAAGTAACTTGAAGCAACTTGAAGTGTTGAATACAGCGGATAGACTTTCCCTTTCCTCGTTGCGTCGTTTTTTCTGATTCTTGTTGCGGAAAAGATTTCAAGGCATGAGAAAATCACCTACCGGTGTCATGTTACGTAAACTCATATTGCGAAATTGCCTATGTTTTAACCTTGACCTTTTTGTTGCTCGACGCAGTCGACGCTTTTCAGTGATGGGACACGTTACGTCGGATCGTACGATGCAGCAGGAGCTAACGTCTGGTGGTAGCACAACATGGAATCCACTAGACGTGTTCCAGGGTGGTGTATGTTGCGAATATGCGGTAATCGTGTTGAATCGTCCCATACACTGGCAGCACAACGTACTACTTCAATTCTGGCAAAAAGGTTGTACACTGACTGAAAATATGCATATCTTACGCTTCTGTCTTTGTTAGAGCCTCAGCACAAAGGTGATCGAAATTGAGTTGTAAACGTTAGTCGTAGATCAATGTACAATGTTTTGTACCTGTTTTACAATAAGGTTGCAAGTCGTAAGCTGTAAGAAATTAGCCAATCAGTTGAATATGAAACAAATGATCCACTATGATTGATTAATTTCTTACAGTTTACGGTTTGCGATTTTATTGTAGAATAGGCTTAGATCAACTTACAACTATGACTTACGTTCCACAACTCAGTTATAGCCATCTTTGTGTTTATTCACTGAATGCCAAGAAAGATAGAATAATATTTATGTCAATTTGTGTCACCAAATGAAAAGTGATAATGAGATACTGCAAGCAAGTAAAGCAATTTATGTTGATTTATGTATCTCTTTGTACAAGCAGCTCGAATCACCGTCACTGTGGATGGTGGAACACAGAGGTGGCTGAAGTATCTGGAAGAACAGAGAATAAACATATTGAACACTGAGCACAAGCATTATGCACCGAATCTCATCACAGGGGATATGGATAGCTGTCCACCTTATATCATTGAGAAGTTTGAAAGTATAGGATCCACTGTCATCAAGACACCTGATCAGAATAATACAGATTATACCAAAGCTTTGCTGGAAGTCGTACACTATGCTAAGACGCACAACATAATTGTAATCTTTTAGATTCTTATTGTTGCTTTTTTAAATTGATGGTTGTATAATGAAATATATGAATGATATTTTTTGGCAGTTAGGTGAAATATACGTACTTGCGGAAACATCAGGCAGGTTCGATCATATCATCGCCAACGTCAATACTCTATACAGTAGTGACAAGCTTGTGGGAAATATACGGGTAAAGTTTTTATTTGACAGACAAACTTGCGATTATGTCTCCATATTAGGTATTTTGATTGAGATTTTTACAGGTGATACAACTCGCAAGCAATTCTATGACATGGATATTAAAACCTGGTATGCATAGTATACATATACCAGAAATTTTGATTGAACAGAAATCTTGGTGTGGTTTACTACCATTTGGTTGTACCGTCAATTGTATATCAACGACTGGTTTGAAATGGAATTTAAGTATGTTTTATATCTCATTTATTCTATCTTGAAGTAAACCATTTCACTGCGTTACTTAAATATTTAATCTGTTATTTGAATAATTTTTCTGAATTTTGATTCTATTTTCTTTTCTTATATTTCAGATAAAACAACTATGCAATTCGGCGGTTTGATAAGTACATCAAATACTTATGAAGATTCCAAAGTGACTGTGGATACAGATACGCCGATAATTTGGACCATGGGTATAGAATTTCTAGGGAGAGTATAAATGAAGTATTTTAATGTTATTCTGCTAATGTGATTATAAGATAATAAGGCAAATAAGTGATGCAAATTCAGACATGGTTTAAGTCAAATGCCAAATATTAGCTAAAGTTGAATTTAAAATATTTTATTTGAATAACAATAGTAAACTGAAATAACAATTTTTTATTTTAAAAATCAGTTTTAAATAAGAGTGCTTTCCAGAAACGTGTATAAGCGACATCGTAACACAGTGTATGATACGGATGGGCGATACAACGCCGTTATTTTAAATACCGATATTTTTTTCCCGACATTTTGTTTTTCGATGTTGGTGTGTATCGACATTTGAACAGGAATATTGAATTTCTGATACGATCCGTGAAGCATGTGTTGATGTAGTACGGATTGATATTGGATTGAAAGTTGACCAATCAGAGTAAAATTACTAAACTTTAAATTAGTTTGGTGCATTCGGGGGAGATGCTATTAGCGCTATTTTTGTCTTCTTTTTTCGTCGTTTATTAGATAACAATCAGATAGAATCATAGAAGGAAACTTCCTTATGGAGGGTAGTTTTCCACATCCAGAACTTCTGAAATGGATGTTGAATTCCAGAATTCGGTTTAGAAAAAAGTATGTTAATTTTTACAAATTAAAAAAATTTTGAGTGATGTGACAAAAAACAGTATTTGACTAGGGTGTATATGTAGAAATATATTTTACACGTACAACAAAAGAGATAAAATATTTGTTATTTTTAAATCCCTTCGCCATTTGGATGAGGTATTCCACACCCATTAAAGTCAAAAGACTCCATCCCTGGATGGAACGACATGAATAGCACTAATAGCGTTTCTCCGAACGCACCTTATGTCTCCTGTTCGAAAGCGTGTTCGAATTCCAGTCTTTTTATTTCACTTTAGCGATGAAATAAAATTGTATATGACAGTGTTCCATTGCTGGAAAACATCCTAATTTTCTGATGGCATTGGTACCATTGTGAAATCTCTACCTATTAAAATAATGTGTGATAATAAATTGAATCATTTTTACTTGTATACACGAGTCTTGTCCGGAAATAGAGTTGCCATTTAACATAAAAATTGATTAGTCAAGTAAATTATGTATCATATGAATGATATTGTATTTATATTACCTAGAAGTTTACGAATTTTTTTACAACTGTTTCACAATATCAAATTTCATGTTTTTTAACAATGTGGAACACTGTCATATACTGAAGCACAGTCGTATACTGTGCGACACAGGATGTTTTTCAACAATGTACACAGATGACAGTGTAATATCGTTTTCGACTTGATTGTAGTACGGGCTATAGCCACATGTGTTGAAGATATGTGCACATGCCCGACTCGATTAGTTAACTGGTTTTCGAGATATAAGAGTCGATTCGAAAAACATGGTTTCGAGAAAAACGCGTTTACTGATTATATAGAGATAATTTTACTTACGATCAATCGGCTATAATCCTTTTTTCCATGTTCTGTCGCCGGAAACCATTAAACGCGTTACAACATTTCCAGCTTCTTCTCATCACCAAATTCTTTTGAAATAGGAAAATTGATATCTTTCGAACTTCGCAGTTTTTTTTTTTGCGAAAACGAGCTGGAGATCGCTCCCTATCAGGTGCTATAACTGTTAATTTTGCGAATCGAGCTAATTCCTTTTACAGACATATTTTCTATACCAAATACTTGCAAAATATATTAAAAGGAATCGATTTTTTTTACCCGTGAGACTAGAATACTCCCGTAAGTCTAAATGAAAATCGTAAATCTATTATTGATATGCTAAATATAATCATAAGAATAAGAATGGAAGACTACAATGCATTTTGGTGTTACATTGTGAAACTTAACTGCATTCCAACAAGTATTTTGCAGTGTAATGTTCTGTGTCCTAGCTGGAAAACAGCCATGTCATTCCTTTACTGGAAGGTATCTAGTATCGATTTATAGTTGAAACGATTAACTTTTTTATTTCCTTGCCAGAGTGAAATAAAAGGTCTCACATATTTTATGTACGAATATATCCGAATGTAATTTTGAAACCTCTTATTGAGGTATTCCTAGAAAAAAAAAATGTAAAAATTTGGTTTCGTGAAATGATATAAAATGACGACACAATTGAACACAACACTTTAGCTATGTATGATTGTGTTGATTTGTGTCACAGTTGAAAAACATAGAATCGTGCACTGTGTTGTACAGTATCGTGTAAGTTGCTGGAAAGTACATATTATCAGGCATTCTTAAATATAGGTTTAATATGTTTAATATAATTGTTGCGAGATACAATGAAATAATCTTGTAACTGTTATGTTCGCATTCCAATTTAGACGATATTAGTTAAAAAGGGTACAAACTATAGTTTATTATAATTAAAAGTTCCTATTTGCGCGTACGAAGTCAAGAGTTATGGTAAAGTCACATGATAATATATGAGCCGTTTATTTTGAAAGTGGCCTAAGTCCATTTTTCAATGTTTTGTTGTTGACCTTTGTAGTAGCGTGTACAACTTGAAGTTAGCTGTCATAAACAACATTTTTTTTTTTTAAAGTGATTTAGGTCACTTTCAAAATAAACGGCTCATATATGTATGATTGTACTAATTTATCGATTCCGAAACAGATTATAGTTTTATATTACACAATCTTTTACTTAAGAGTATTCTTTTACTTAAACTTTTTAATTTTTATTGAAAGCTTTTTTATTCGGAGCTTTTAGTTTTTTAATCAATCTTTTATACTTTATAAAATCCGGAATAAGAGTCGAACTCTCGCGATTTGTCATTGACGAATCGATCACTACACAGAACCAAAGTAAAGCGACGTAACGTTTTAATAATTATAATATATGATTTCAAATTTTAAACTAAATTTTTTTGTATAGAAATTTGACTAAAAAAGTGTTTGCTTTCATTTATGCGTTTTTTTCCATAGTATGTATTATTAGATTTCTGATTTTTACTACATGTAGTGTTAATTTAGCTTATAGTGAAAAACAATATTTGTCTAGGTAACACAAAAGTCTAAAAGATATCGGAAAGACGCAAAAATTATTTTTTTTAAATAGATATTTTAGAGTTTTGTGTTGTCTGGACAATCAAAATATTTTTTACATTGCACACGATTTGTATTATTTTAATAGATTTTTGTACACAGATAGCACATGATGTAAGAAGTCCATGAAACTCAAATATATCTCGTTAAATCTTTCTCGAATGTTTCTAGGTAACACAACAAAACGTATTCATTGCAAGTATTTACTTGGCACAGTGAGAGCGTCGAGTCGAAATAGTATCCCCCAGACAGTACCTGTCTATGTACTCGTATAACAGCAGGTCGCTACCGCCACTATCGGGGCTAGAATCGGAGCGTGTACTTCGGCGATCAGCTGTCGCGAATGTTTACATTTGTCGACCGAGTGCCGGCTCGTGGTGGGGTTGAGACCACCGTCCAGTTTCTTTCGGCCTGTCGCGTCGTGCGGTTCACGTAATCTACGAGTGCTTATCGTGCCTTATCGTCGCGCTGTCGCGCGATATCGAACAAATGCCAGCGCGCACTTTTCTGTGCTTTCCAGAATTGGGTAAGCTTGCAACCCGTTGACGCGACTATAAGTCATAGCGAGTATGTAAGGGGGGCGTATATCTGTAATAAAATATTTCTTGAAGATATTTATCTAACGAGTATTATATAGCGAGTAAAAATATAATGTTTTGAATTAATATCTGAGCTAATACGCCGGTTAAAATATATATATTTATGGCAGGACGATTTAAAAACGATTGTTGTTATAATGATAAGTTTATATTGGTTTATATTCTTATAATGTTATGCTGATCTAATATTTTTATTTTTATATCATTTGATAATTTAATGCATTTGTGCCGGTTCTATATTAACTTTGTACACGTATATTCGTTCTCAAACGGGTTTGTTTCTAGGATCGGATGTAACGTATAATAGCCCATTTAAGTAGATAAAGAGATTGTTGTAAATGGTTTCAGCAATTGACTTAAATTGTGTCGCTATTTGAAAGTTGAAATCATTTGAGATAGAAATTGAAGTAGAATCAATGATATGGAAATTTTTATATATTTGGCGTAGAAAAAATTCAGTAAATCATGAAATTAAGGAAGAGATGTTTTACTATACGATATTTTACTATAAGACGAAACTTTAGAGCAACTCAGATCTATTTTTATTGCTTGTCTTTTGACGTTGACAGCTCTGAGACGTCTGCGAATGTTCTCGTATCTATGATCAAAATGCAATGTTTTTTTTTTGTTATGGATGTAGACGTTTCAAGATTTTTTTAAGCTACAAGTGCTTATGTTATGAATTCCTTTACAAATTTTTGCATAAATGTACGTATATTTAATCGTACAAAATTTACTCATTAATAAAAATGATAATAGATTAATATTTATATAATCTTCCAAAAAATTGATATATTTTAAATAAAATTTTAGGTATAAGCGACTGAAATAAAACTTTCAAAACAATTAAATGATGGAAATCCGAGATGATGCACAGGAATCGCGGCTCACAATGCGGGAACTCATCTCGGGCCTCGTACGCTCTCGAACTTCAAACAATTGGCTACTCTATTTCGCTCGGATTTCCTCTCGTGCTTCTCGTGAGACGCGGAGCGCGCTTTTCGACGGATACTTGAGGGCCTCGCTAGACGCACTTTGAACGCGGACGAATAGTCGAGCTTGGCTCAGGGTGCCGCGGCTCGAGCCACCGAAATGGTGTCAGACACCGAGTGTAAATAACCTTATGAACGTAAGAATAGAGTACGAGAGACGAATCGGGTTTATGTATCTCTTGTGCCTTGCGCTAGAGAAAATTCATGGCGATCGTGTGACGGGAATCCGATTTCAAACCGGCGCGGTTTTAACTCCGTGCTGGCTTCAGGCACTTTGACCTTCATTATAAATTGCATAATAAATAACAATTTCTTTGTCTTTCTTTTTATTTTTTAAACAAAACGATATATCGAGCTCGAATGAAAATTCAGTTTGAAGAAATTGCGACGTCGCGGTTTCAGGTTTATGAATCATAAAACTTGTTTACTGTGTAAATTCGAGTCTGTTACGCTGTGTGAAGACCTGTCGTTGAATTCCGTGCAAACACGAGTTTTAATTTATACAATGTACAATACATCGATTCTGCTATCTATTTTATTTTCGCATTCAGCTGCGGTGGTGTTAATCTTTACGCTTGTCTACGAATCTTACTTGATCTCGCATGAGCCAACTCAAGTAATTGGCGAGACGTCTTTGATTATGCAGAGGTTTATCTAATCAAGCTACGAAATGAAACTCGAGTTTAGGTACAGAACAGCTCAAAAATTGGCAGTTTTCCCAGTAATCAATATTAAATTTTCATCGGATCATAAACGACGTTGATATGCGTACTGTCTGTTTCTGCGTCTAACGTTAAATTTGGTAGACTGAGTTCTTCGTTTTACATTGCTCTCTGAAAGACATTTCTGAAAGGTAGCGAATCAAAGGGATATGAGATTATCTCTTAGAGATATAAGGCGTAATAATTACGCTTTTATCGAGATATTATAGTGAGAACTACGTATATATTTTTTTTCTAATTCTGTGATTTACTGAATTTTTAAGATTAGAAAACACAAATTTCTACGTCATTGATAATTTCAATTTTACATAAGAATAGATAACCTACTAATAATATAATTTAATCGACTACAACAGCTATTTGCGATAATAATTCCTTATTGAAACGGTAAAGTGTATAGTGTGTATGTTGTATTTTATCTTCTTGATCAACTTCGAGGAATAGTTCCTCATGGTGTTATTTGTGAAGAACACATATTTCCGCCACAGAGAGCTCGAGAAGCGAGTTGATTCCGTGTACCGAGCGTACGTACATAAAAAGCTGCATATATCTTGTATAAATAGCATCGGGGCATGTGAAGCAACATATACGTAGGGATCGGCGAACAACGAGCTCGTTCTACAGTCGGCTGGCGAAATATCGCGAATAGTACAAATATACGAAATCGTTATACCTGGGAGTGCGTATCTGCGTTGAGTCTATACGTGAGATTGTTACCGTAACAGCAGTCGTTGGAAAAGTCTTTCATCTTCGCTTGACTGCAGTGCCAAGCTAGTCGCTTTATGCACGAGTCGGATATAAATAAAGCGCCTAGTATCGATTTTCCGCGTGTCGAAGGGTGACAGAAGGGTCGCAGAAATTGTGATCAATATTGATTACATAGTCAGGTGATTACCTTGGCACACACTCGTCGTATTTATCAGTTAACGACTACGATATTAGGATTTGCGCCAAGATGTACAGGGTATCTCGTAAAGTAACTTAGAATTTAGCAATTTGGAAGAATAACTTAAAATCCAATAATAATTTGGAAGAGTAATCTGGAATAAATTTTCCTTAAAAGAACATTGAGAGAAAGAGAGAGAACATTTATTTGACACTTTCAATTTTGACATTAAATATCTTTGTAATATTAAATACCTTTGTATATATATATAATTAATTATCATTTATATAGGTAAATCTAAAGTTTATGTGAAGTTAAAGAATAGATTTTATTCCTTAAGTTTAGTTCCCGAAAAATGTTCGATTTTAAATTGTTTTTGAATTGTAACTCTAAAGCTATCGGTTCACCAGTATTTTTGTCGTGCAAACGACTCTAAATTGATCAAAGAACCCGTAGATTAAAGCTCTCTATCTCTCTGACAGGTCTGGGGACACCCAACATTAGCAGTTTTCTGCGCGACTACGAGGTGAGGTAATCGAACGATTCATAGACCGTCTCGCTGTATATATACAGTATACATAATTCTGTTGAGAGTAAAAGTTCGATGCCCCTGTCGGCGGTTCGTACCCTACCTAGTTTAGCTTTAGCTTTATCCTTCTTTGGCTCAGTTTATTCGCTTTCTCTCAACACGTGTTTGAACTTAATTATCGAAGAAAGATTCAGAGAGAAAATTTATCTCTCCGGTTTTATTCAATTTTTTGTTTTTATATTTATATTTATAATCTACGAATAATAATTTAACTGATAACTATATAGACGAAAAGAAAAAAAATCCATCTTTTTGCGTACGATTTCATTGGATGTAAAAAAATTAATTAGTTATATACCAAGTAGATGTTAGTCTTAAATTAATGTACGCGAGCTTGTATTATAAATAAATATGTACAAAAAATAAAAATAGAACGTAGTAAAGAATACGAACGTGTAGTAAACAGATAACTACTCGTGACTACTTGATAATTTTTTAAGGACTCTTCTGTTATTATTATTACTTGGAAAGTTTTTGTTTACAAAATAACGATACTTTATTTACCGTGAAATAAGTAACTCATTCGAGAACTGTGCTGTTTTATTTCAAGGTTGATGTTTCGAAGAAGTCGTTAGGAGTTTCTTGTGTATGTGTATATGCGTGCGCTCGTGCATTTTGCAACTAAGCGATTATGTACGCGATGGACGTAAAGTTTATTTAAAATTGCGAATCGTTTGGTTCACGTTATGGTGAAGACGATAATTTTGTCTATACAGAAATAGAGATTAACGTTTAGATTGTAAAACCGGCTGTTTATAATCTGTTGCTTCTAATGTTGCAGATCGAAAGAAAATGAAGTTCTTTAATTAATTTGAATTGATGCCAGATTCTTGTTTCTCTTCTTACCTTTCGACAGGGCTTTACTTCTCATATATTGAAATTTGAAGAATTTGAGAAAAGATATTGCTGTCGTATGTAAAGAAATGTTTTTTCAATGAGATTAATTATTCAAGAATTGAGTCTGATTTTTGTTGGACGAAAGTGTCGCTCAAACTTTTAGCCGAAGAATTTGAAGCATCTCATATATTCGTATGTGGCTCGTAAACAGCAGAAAAGACGACGCAGCATCCTTTGTCGCGGTTTTGTCGAGCAGATGGTCCGCAGTGCTTGTTAAAGTCACTCAGTGACTGATTGGTGTCCAAGGTTCCTGCTGCTTAGACATTTTGAACGTGTAACTCGGTCTTTCGCCAATCGCTTACGCGGTTGCTTAATTTGGTACGCGGCTGAGATTAATATGCAGCGAGCGATGTGTCCGCGCGAAAGGCCGCGGTTATCCAGTGGTTAACTAAACAGCCTTTCTTAAACAAGGTATGATCGACGACAAGGACGAACAATTGTACAGTCGGGTTGAAGACGCGGTGACTAATTATTTTACGGTCGCAAATTCTAGAGCATTTCATGTTGCCACGCAAAATGGATTTATTCTAAAATCGTTGAATGTGTATGTGTTCTTTAAGAGAGAGAGAGAGAGTTATTGTCTACTGGATTCTTTTTCAATTAAGATTCAATCAAAATAGCACCTTTTTCTTGAAAACGTCAATATAATTAATTTGAATCTTTTTAATCCGAATTATTTGAAAATAAAATGAATCAACTTGAAATTAATTATTCAATGTATTTATCTTGTTATTTTATTATTATTGATTCGAGACTATGATAGGGTTTGTCGCTTATCTATCAAAACATATTAATATAGCTTTCGTAAAATTTAATTTTATAAAAATATGTAATCAAATTTAAATATTAGACGTAATATAAATTATATTTTTCGATCTGTGTAAACATTTTAAATAGATCGTATCTTATCTCTTATCTGGGATTACATTACGAGGTGATTTGTTATTATCTTATATTCGAGCATAGAAGTTCCATTACGCGTGTTTTTATTGGATCGTGGTACCGGCATGACAAAAATCCGTGAACTAATAACGGACTGGTTTGTAATGGCTCACATTCAAATACTATTCCTAACAGTAATGCTGTTCTCAATCTTATGCAATGCATATAGAATACTATTGCGTAGTGCCAATACCAATTTGTTGAAACCGTTTGTTAAACGTTTGACCTTTAGTTGGCGTTAACTGTGCATTTATAGACCGCAGTAATGTCAATTGGTTTACGTCAATTACAATTAACAATGCTGTATGAAATTTTTTAATATTTAATTTACGCTACTTAAAATAAGATATTAATTTTCA
Organism: Trachymyrmex cornetzi; assembly: GCF_001594075.2. Classification (NCBI taxonomy): domain Eukaryota; kingdom Metazoa; phylum Arthropoda; class Insecta; order Hymenoptera; family Formicidae; genus Trachymyrmex; species Trachymyrmex cornetzi. Next base: position 771,745 of record NW_017299871.1, on the reverse strand, counting down.
GCACTCTTCTGCTGTATCGTTAAAGTAAGTATAAAAAAATTAAATGCGGCAGGTTAGGTTTTTGAGATCAATTTTGAACATTACATAATTTTGTTTAAATTAATGGTAATAAATATCAATAATTAATATCCATTTAACGTGTAAAATCAAGCAAGAGTATATTATTGATATATCATTTTTAAATGCGGCAGGTTAGGTTTTTGAGATCAATTTTGAACATTACATAATTTTGTTTAAATTAATGATAATAAATATCAATAATTAATATCCATTTAATGTGTAAAATCAAGCAAGAGTATATTATTGATATATCATTTATTGGATTATCTTCTAAAAGAAAAGCCCCTTGTAAAGTAAAGAGGCTATCCAAAAATTGCATCTCGTAAATTTTACGGATTTACGGATGCGGTAAAATATTTTGTTATGGGTTTCAGCAACAGTACTCTCACTAAACGATCATTGAATACTTTGCTCCCCAAAGACAAGGACAAACCTTGTTGCTTGCCAGGCCTTATATATACTGATTTTGATATTCTGCTTACGGGAAAGTATAGCCATCTATTGGTAGACGCGACAACTGCGAGGAGTATACAAGGTGGACTTAAAATATCATTGTCTGGCTCTCATTATTTTGTCTCATACCTTGTCGAAATATCAATAACAAAGTATAATTATACGAAAATTCTTGCTATTTTTTATCCTAAAATGCAATTTATGTTAAAAAATACTAATTCATAGTTATTAATTTTCGTAAATGTGACGCGGAAAATCACTTTTAATTTTTTCAAAATTTTTCCATTTGTCAAAACATGAAAGCTATCTCTCTCACGCTTACACTGCGATTTGCAAACCTTCTTCTCTATCTACTTTAATAGCTGGAATCTATAATTATTATTTATGCAACTGTATAAATGTATATATACACACGCCAAATTCAATATTCTCGTATCATTATTGACAGCCGGAATATATGTAACTATTGTTCGAAACTTGTATTTATCCAGAATAACAATGAGTGGATGAGCTTCAATCGTAGACACTAATTTAGGCATTGTAGGACTTAATATGGTTATCCTAGTCGAAAAATTATCCATACAGGACGTCACGCAATGCAATGCAACCCGTCATTACCAATATGTTTTTAATTTGCTATCATTACGGTTTAATAGATGCAAGCATTGTGAGAAAGAGTACTTGTTCAGAATATTTCTGTTATATTTCCGAAATACTCGACGATAGTTCAATAGAATTTTTTCATAAATTCTTTTTCAAAATTTTTCTCAAAAGTTGTTATTTCTATGTTGACATATATTGGAGTGGTCTGTTTAAAAAAACTAATTTATGAAACAAATTTTAAAAAAAGAATACAAATATAATTGAAAATATAAAGAATAAGAAAATACGAAGAATGAAAAAATATAGAATTTTTCTTCCTTTTTTATATTGGGACTCTTAATCGTTAATAATTGGGTAAACTACTTATTTATGAAATTTTTGGTATACATTAATTGGTGAATGATTTTTACATATTTACATATTCTTCATATTCATAACTATTAGACTAAAATTTATGGATTATCACTGTATCAAACAAACCACTCAATGCAAGATAAGATTATTTGTAATTTTTATAATTATCTTATGTAATGATATCTATACAATTCGCTTTTGCAATGATCGATAATTTCCGTTGCATTATCGAAGATAACAAATATAATCACGCGCAATTCCAGCTCATTAACAGTTAACAATCGATTTTTTTTAAATAAAAAAAATATTGTCAATTATAAAATTTTCCAGCTTAAAATAATCTTCAGTCTTTTAAAGATAAAACTTATTTTTTTAGATATTACATTAGAAAAAATCAATCTTACGATGATTTTAATATTAGCAAAAGTATATATATTCAATCATAAAATATTCAATTAGAAAATATAGTACATTTATAATTTAACTGTAATCTTTAATGGATTAATTGCAGACTAACGATGAATGGTCAGATCTACTTTACGAAAGAGCGAAAAGTTGTCACGTGAATCTAATCTACGGACATGACATCACGCGTGCTCTCCTCGGGAGGAACGCGCGCATATATGTAATGTAATAATGCTTCAATTTTATCGTTCTGCATAATGAAAGATGTCACTGGAGATACGCCAGTTTGCGTAACAGTTGACCGTTAGATCGGAGGTCGTCCCGCGACAACCTAGAAACTGCAGAAGGATAAATTCCGACCTTATGATACATCGAAATTTTTTAGTTACCGGATAAATCCAGACAGCTGCACACAATATTTATGAAATATTTACAAAATATTTGTAAATACTTATATAAGACTTATTTTAAATATTTTGTAAATATTTTGCGGTCTTATGTTGCACAGATCATAAATATTTATTATAAATGTTAAGAAATATTTATTGTAAATATTCTAAATGCGCTATGAAAATACTTAATAATCCAACTAAAAATATTTATTTATATTTATCATAAATATTATTGTACATAAAATATTCAGTCTATATTTATAATAAAGCTTTATATAAAATATGTGTAAAATATTTACATAATATTTCGAAAAATGAGTACTAATGAACATTTATCATAAATATTCGGTGCTGTCTGGGAAGAAGTCCTGCAATCTTGGGAAGTAATGCTAATTTTTCATTACTGTCGATATCGATATTGTTGATAATCCTAAAGTGTTGATAACAGGTACGAACTTTAATTCCTAATCAGTATTGGATTCGTACGCATTATTAAAAAAACAATAACAGTAACAGATATATTATCATAATTTTTTATTTTAACATATTTAGGCATTCTTAATGCAGACAATATAAATTCCGAGAATTGGAGATAATTTTTCAGCTGTGATTAAAAAGAAGTGAAGAATGTGTGTTTAGGAATGTATAAAATGATGAGATTTTATTATTCAGCTAATTTTAGGTGAATTTTTCAGTGCAAACGTTATCTCGAGTAACCTCATAAATCATTTCGTTCACCAATTACGTCTATTGTCGAACATTAATACTTCCGAGAGTTGTCTTTACGTAACTATGAATAATTGCGAAGCAATATTTTTTTTAGAAATAAGCTCACCAAGTCCTTCGCTCGCTAAGGATCGGTATAAACTGTATATATATTACGGAGGCATATGAGAGATAAACAAGTAATCAAAGAGATAACGAACATTTATACAAAGTATGCCACACAAAGGTAGCACGACACTCACGACTTATCATCATTATTGTCGTCTTATCTGGGTGCAGTTTTTTCAAGGAGGAAACGACAGCAGCACAAGGCTCGAGAGTTACAAAAGTTTTCGTCCTATCGTAGCAAAATTTACAGCTTACTTTTGCATTTAAATCCAGTGCGAAGCAAAGCAAAACGTAGAACCAGCGTTGATCTCTCTGGAAATAATTTTTTACTGAATGATGAACTTAATGACAGTAGCAGCAAAATAATCTGTGAAGGAATCATTATTTCAGGAAGTTATTTGCAAAATCAATTATACTGTCTGTTGAAATCAATTATATATCTTAGTATTATTTTACTTGTCGCATTTTATTTTCTCAAGCAGAATTATCTGATTCTAATAAAATCGTATAACGAAAATCTTCTTTTCGCGGTTGAATATTTGATGTTTTTTTTTCCGTGCGCCGGATGTGCACGCAAAATGCAGCGGAAGAAAAATTCATATTGCTCTGCAGATAATACGTAGGCGACGAATGTAATCGTGGTTTATCGTGCAAATCATGAGCTACTATGATTATGATTTATTGAACAAGAACGACTCACTGCATCGTGCAATTACGTGCGCAATCAATATTGACATGCTCCATTATGAGCTTTTCTTATCTTTTGTATAATCCGGAATTATATTAATATATACACGGTTCAATTCGCAATAAGCTTTTTACAGCATCTGTCCTAAAATAGCCGCGAAAAATGAGTTTAAAAATATTAGCCTCGTAATTGCGATATAGATTGAAGATGAAATTGTTATACGCAAAACGAAGATAAGATTTGTCTACAAAACGTATCTTAAGAGGGTCATACATGGAACTTATAAAATCGTTATCTACAATGTCTCAATTCCACATCTCTTTCTTTTTTATTTCGTATTCATGTCACGGTTAATATTTGATCAGCACGATTTCCAACGAAACTGACTCTGTAAGACAATACGAGAGAGTGTCGCAATTATGCCATACATCTGTGCAATTGATTCTGCAATCAGGTGTACTCATGCAAAAGCACAACCTGCATCGCATACAAAACTGCCGTAGACACAAAAGAGACAGTGCTTTGCCACAATCTACTCTTATCGGCTAACAGAAGATCGTCACGAGTTCAGATTCCCTCTCCTTTTTCCACACACTCCCCTACCTCCTTACATACCGTGAAGGTGGGATTTATTCGTTGTGTCGTATCGAGTGTTGAATCAAATCAGTTGCAAAGTATTGTACCTGAGTGACGAGCGGGACTATCTATACATAATTCTACCAGTAATTAGTAGGGCGTGCTGATTTTTCAACAAGGTTTGTTTCTTTTTTTTTTCTTAGATTATATGAAAGGAGAAGTGTTCTCTGATTAAACTGCCTTTTTGAGAATAAAATCTCGTTTAACGAACGAGGAATGTCCTCGGAAAATGTGTTGCGTTCTCTAATGCGTTCGCCAATCGCGAAAAGGACATCTGATTGATTATTCGCGCGATGACAAGGTGAACTGTCAAATATCTATCAGTTTCTAAAGATATATAGCTGGTTTCCTTAGCTATTCTTTTTTAGAATTACAATCGTTATTGTCTTTGATTATTTCTAGAGAACATGTGCAACAAAGGCAGTTATTTTACATGCTCATTTGCGTTTCCTTGTTTTTTGAAGAATGCTCACCACGCCTTTACGTAATTATTACCGTTGAAACAAATGTTAATTAACCGCCTGTCAAAGGCGATTAATGAACTGAATAGGCATATCAATGTTTGTTACATTTTACTGGCGCTCAACGATTTACATTTTTAAAAAATTTCCTCGTTTTTCCTGTTTTGCTTCAAAATCACAAAAATTCGTGAAAATATTTTAACGTATAAATTAGTGCGATTTAAACATTTTGTATGACAAACCAAACTATCCGCGCGTTCAGAATTTGTAAGTTCAACGGAAATACTTCTTCCTCTAATTCCCGAGGATTATTCGTAATTGAACATTATTACGCAATTCAGCCTAGAGAGAGAGAGAAATATGTTCAACATTTTTTCAGAAAAACGCTACAAGTACTTTACATAGTCATTTAAATTGGAATTCATCTGGAACAGCTTTCCAAAATAAATAAAATAATACTGGACATTTTTGAATATTTCAATTAAGAACTTAGAGTTCTAAATAGTATAGAAGTTGGAGGAGTGAAGTTAAAAAAAATCTGAATAGCTTTCCAAGATAAACAAAACACAATAAAAATGATTTAAAAAATAGTTTAGTTAAAAATTTAAAATTCTAAAAAATATAGAAGTTAGAGATGTATAAAAAAATCGCAGTCAGTTGGATCATATCACGAGGGTCCCGACGGCCCATTTCGCGCGGATATTTCTCGCGTCATCTTTCGTAGGAATTTTATCTTTGGGCTTCCCGTAGAGAGAAGCTATTATCTCTACTGGTCGAGCACGTAACTGATACTGGCCCAATGCTCGGCTTCTCGTCGACCGCGTAATGTCGGATGTTGTCCGTATACCTGACATTTGATGAAGGAGTATCTGCTCGCGCGTACAATGAATAAGCTCGTCGTTCGCGCTTCTCCTCTCTCGTCGCCTCGTCACTCGTTTGTAGTTCATTGTGTTGTGTTGGCCCGGACTCGTTCAACACGCCACGTTGAATAGGACCCAACGGCGAAGTCGTAAAGTCCGCGATAGTACGAGACGCGCGTCAGTCGCGCAGTACCCATTGTGCTCGCTCGAATCTCCTCATAGGATCTCGTTACATAATCATTTTTTAAAAAATTTTTTTCCACAACGGTGCGCACATAACGTTTATCGTCACGGTAGTGCCCCAGCACGCGTCGAACGTAACCCGGTGAACGCATATTACCCAGCTGTGAGTCGATATTTTCACGCTATTTCTATAGTCCGCGCCCATCACGTCCACACCTCCAGCTCGATATGTTTATGATTCCGTAGATCTGTAATTTGTATTAATTAGCATTATAAAACTGCTCTGTTATTACGAGAATGATGTAAGCGGTTAGATGATTTAAATTCTTTTTGTCAAGTAGAAGAGCGATCGTATCCTTGCAGGATACGATCTATGTTACTTTCGAGCGACGCGACGTGATGATAATAATAATAATAATCGGACGAAGTCAATATGATCGAAGTGATCACGTGAATTTGTTTTGGCGTAAATCCAGGTAAAACACATTTCGCAAATTTATTTCAATTAGCTTCATAAATTCTAGACTTAGGCGCCGCTTTTCAACTAATCGATTCGATGAAGCTAATGAATTCGATTTAATTTGTATGATAACCTTGGGTTTAGATCTTAATCTAGATTAATCTATGATATTGTCGATAAACCGATACATGTGATACCTTTATCATTATTACGTAGGGTGTATAATCTCACATTAATATTTTACTTGCAGTATGAACATTTGTTCTAAATATTATATGCCATCCGAAATTTTTATGAGTAATTAGAATGACAATTAGAAGCTTATTTCAATGTTGTTAAGATAATCGATCGTAGTTGAATAAATGATACGCATTAATGATTATTTCAATAATTAATCTGGATGAGTAATATTAACCCTTACCGTACTAATATGGGTAACTATAGCGACCGAGCGATTCCTGTTCGTGCAAGTTTCTTTGAGTCTTTCGGTAATTATAAATTATACTACATTTTTTATTTTCCAAAATAAAGAGTCAATATTTATTCTAGAAAGTTGAAAGTATGTTGGTGAATTTTTAGAGATTTTTTGAATTATTTTGAAGAGGTGGAAAAACGAAGAAATTCTGGTGATCCTTGATAGTATATGGATGAGGTATCAAATTATACATAGTGGTAAGAGTTAACGATTAATTGGAGAACAAGCATTTACTGCTCGAGAAGAAGTTTCATTTTTTGTGTCGCAAGAAGAATGTTCATTACTTTTTCTCATCAAATTCGAATAATTACATTACAATTTATATCTATTAATTGTTTTCTTTTTCTTTATGACACAGTTTGTGCACTAGATATCATGTCACAAGATAATCACGTGCTATATTGTTCTAGCTAATTATTTGTTGTTTACTTTGATTTATTATCGTATCATTTAATCGACATGCGACTCTTTTTTTTCAAATAACTTTTATCAGATACGATCTTGCGAACCGTAATATCACATATTTAGTAACCATAACGACATGTACGTGAAGAACTTGTTGCCTCGAGTTTATTAGGGTTACAACCTAATCAGCAATCATAAGTGGTTATTCTTCCTCCCTCGTTCTTTCATCTAGTTAGATTCTTGATGTTTTCCTTTCACTATAAATTTTTTTTAGACAATTTTTATTCACGAAATATAGTGAACTTTTGTTTTTAACTATCTTCTTCCTTTCTCTTTTTTTTCATAATAATGAGCGGAGATAAATGTTAAAATTAACAATTTATCTACTTTCGCCATGCCAATGTTTCACTGTAAAACTCGGATACTCATACAATTCATTTCACAGGAAACCAACGCCCGTCCGCCATTAATTCGTCGCAGCTTTACCTATTTACTGCATTTTCGCACGCAACGTATTGTATTCTATAATTATCTCTTAACCTCATTTGATGTTGAAGGCATTAAATGTTATATTCTTTATATACATTTTTCATTTAATTAAGGAGATTAGATTTTAATTCATTCCATAAAAGTTATTGTCTCTTTGGCAATACATTAATTTATGATCGGTTAAGATAAATCGTATAAAATTAAATTAAACAATGTCAATAGAAAAAAGAATTCTTAGTATTTCATAAAGTGTTTACAGTAAATTGTTTGCATTTTTTCTTAATAAATGTAACAAGCTTAATAAAATTTTTTATTAACATGAATCATGAAAAGTATCAGAGAAAGTTTCTTCCTTTACGTTTTAATATCAATTGATCTAACAATTGAAACTAATTTGCGATAAATAAATATTAATTTGTGAAATAAATATTAAACAAGATGAAATATGTGACAGAGTAGTTCTTAACGTACACTCTTGTGAGCACATCTGCACGTGTAAACGAAATAAGCCACTTAGCCAATTACAGGCTCTCGTGTGACCAAGTAATAAGAGAAGAACTTGCGACAGGCAACATTAAATTCAGCAATCTTTTAAACAAATATTTTGCTGAACTACATGATATTATCTTCTCATGATATTATCTTCTTTAAAAAAAAAAAACAATATATTATATAACAATTTAATGTGGCTTGTTTAAATTGATTCTTAAACTAATGTCTTATGGCGTTGAAATACAACAAGGATGAATCATCACAAAAACAGTATGCAACAAGTATGTTTTATGTTGAAATGACGGTTAAAGCAATTAGACCCTGAGACATTATATAATGACGTCTACCAGTATTTTGACGTCATCGAAAATTAGCCGGATGAGTAATAGTGAACTGATAAGGAAATTGCTTAGATAAATGTTAATTTTTGGTAAAATTAGCCGTATGAGCAATGGTGAACTGATAAGAAAATCGATTAAAATTGCTTAGATAAAATGTTAATTTTTGATTAAACTAGTTTCACTGATGCTGTATTATAAAGATCGCTTTAAAGAAAATATGGATAAATATAAAAAAAAAAGTTATAGACCGGTATTCATAATTGGTTCGTATATTTAAGATTATCTTAAGTACAGTCTCAAGCCAATTTGAGTCGTAGTATGTTAAGATATTACTTAAGACGGTTTTAAAATAAAAATAGACTATGAATAATAGCTTTAAATACGTTAATTGATGTCAATTATTTGCTTTTAATTTCTTCTTTCATAATTTCTTATCGATTACTAAGACTTCTATTATTGTGAGAAGAGGATACCGTTTCTGCTGTGTTTCCGAAAAACGTCATTCGAGATGATTTCTGCGAACGCGCATCTTCGATTTCTAATCGAATTTCCTGAAACCCTGTGTGTCTCGAATCGTTTGTTATGTCATTTAAGATTTTGTGCTTCCTCCCTCTGGAATACGATACACACATAGTTTATACGATATTAGTTCTCAGATAGCATTTGAGAGCAATTGTGTAACACATCGGCATTATTTTTTTTATTCTGCAGTAGGACGTGATAAACCGAGAATTTAACCCGACGAGGGTGTGCCGACACGAGTGTAACACTTTTATTCAGCGTACATATTTATGGAGCGTCTCGCTTATCTGGCACTCCTGTTTACCCTTGCGTGTCCGCCTACTACGTGAAAATAGCACCGTAAAGTATTTTACTTGAACTTTTGGCGACCAAATTTAACGTCAGGTATAACGAGTTTAAAATACGACTATGCATCTCCCGTATTACATTTTTCATGTGAAATTTATGTTTGCCGGTAGATAAAACTCGTGCATGTACATTGCATTTGATAGTAACTTCGCACAAACATCGCTCCTTTAAAAAGATCTTCGATTCTCCAAGGTCGAGTTTAGAAGACGAACTATTTGCAAATCAAATATTGGCGGTTTCCCCGTCGACAAGGAAAGTCTTTTATCGCGGTTTTCAGTATTTCCGTATTTTTTTTCTCATGGTCTTTCTTCATTCACAGTTGCTTTCTGCAGGGTTTCGTTCGTCTCGCGTAAAATAGCTACTCTAGAATAGCTACTGAAGAAAAGAAATGAATGATCCATTTGGAAATTTACTTGCGTTTCAGCTTGCTTCGTCTTTTACATGTTGTTTCTATTAAATACATAGCAGAATTTTCTGCCATTTATATTTGTTTATCTAGTAGATCTAAAGGCTCTATTCCTTTTACTTATTTTATTAAGATCTTACAAATATATTAATTACTAAATACTCAAAATATGTAAATATTTCATTATACCGATATAGTGATTTTTGTTTCTTATTTTAAATTTTTTGTCTTTTACATGACACATTTATTGATTGATAATAATTAACGCGTGTCGTGCTAACAAGACACAATTACGATTGTTTTATTTAATATTAATGATTGCTTGATACTTTTTGGAAATAATTTAAAATTTGAGAGTATTTCACTTCCTTTTACGTATTTAATGTATCTCTTTTATTCGCACATTTTGTTCTACATTTTTTTTCAAATAACTAACAAGAAAAAATTTCATGCCATTTAATAAATTAACTATATTATTAATATTTACATTAAACAGAAATATAATAGTTTTTTAAAATTTTTATTTGAACAAGATATACGAAATACACGTTTAATAATTTTCAGAAAATTTAATAAAAATTATGACTTTATATAAACAATTTTCTTTATTAGTAAAATAAAATTTCATTTCAAAATTGTTGTTTTGCGTCATATCTTTGTTATTTTCAGTTATATTTGATGTAAGTTGCAATTTATAAGAAATATTATCTCTTTCGTCGCAGGGTAAGAATTAAATTGCTTTGAAGATGGGGGCGATGTTCAGAAGCGAGGAGATGGCCCTTTGCCAGCTGTTCATTCAGCCGGAGGCAGCTTACCTTTCCGTTTCAGAACTTGGAGAAACTGGTACGGTGCAATTTCGCGACGTAAGTTGAAAATTAAGTGTAATCTCCATTGATTACTTTAGTTAATTTAACAAGTCTGATTATTTTGTTACTTACAAATGATGATTTGAATATGTCAGCTGATGCGTTTGAAGTTATTTAAAAATTGTTTTTTGTAAAAATGAGAAACTCATTTTCTGTTATTATTTTATGATAATTGTTAAAGAGAAAAAGGGAAGAGAAAATATTTTTCCATTAATTAACAATGGTAATTCGTAGATTAAAGAAATATTTAGTTAAAATATTATTGGAATTCTATAATATATATAAAATATGTAATTAAACTTCCTATAAATAATAATAGATAAATTAAAGTAAATAATAAAATTAATTAAATATAGAATGCCATTTTAATTCTTTAACGGCGAGACTTTTTATTACAGTTGACCTAAAACTTTATAAATTTTATTTTAAAATGTTACAAACATTTTAACTTTGTTATTCTTTAATATAAATTTTACGTAATCAAATTAAAATGTTGCAATAGATATTATGAAATATATGTATATAAATTTTATTTGAGATACAAAATCTTTTGATGCATTTTTAGGTGATTGAAAATTAATAAATGCATATGTTATGCGAGAAAGAGTAAATTTTTGGTGCACTTGTTTAAATTGTTTTTGAATAATTCATCGATACCATATTTTCTGACTACATCGAGAATTAATCATGTTTATTTTGACGTAATATCTAGCTCAACGGCGATTTGAATTATTTTCAACGGAAGTTCGTTAATGAAGTCCGACGATGCGACGAATTGGAGCGCAAACTTCGGTACATCGAAGCAGAGGTCAAGAAAGATGGTGTGCCGATTCCAGATAATCTTATAGAACTACCACGCGCGCCCAACCCACGTGCAATTATAGATCTCGAGGTAAAAATCTAGCATAAAATGTTTTGAAAACTTATTTCAACGTATTTATCGCTCGTAAAATAAATTTGAATAAAATAGATCAAACCTAATCCCTCATCCAAAAAAAATTAATTTTAATATTAGCAGAAACCGCTAAATCTTACACGGAGAGAATTTTCTTTTAAAATTTACCCTGAAAATACGGTAGTTGTGGTACAATACAATTTTAAAGATTTTTACCATGCACTTCAATAAAAGTAATTAAACTTATTTTATATTTTATTAATGAATGAGAGAGATTTACATTAAAATTCTTCGAAATACAACGTTGTCCCATAACTATCATATTTTCAAGGTAAACTTTAAGAAAAAATTCTCTCCGTGTAGAGGATTTTATTCTTATATACGGCTTCAAGAGGAATCTCCTGAAATCAAGAGGAAAATATGCCAAGCACAATATTCTTGCAGTTAGAGTACTTTTGTTTTGCATCTGCAGTAAAAATCTTGCTGTTCCTAATATAATTTGCTCGTAAGAGGGATACTCCGCTTTCAGTAAATATATTCCTCTTCATACAAGAGGAAAATTTTTAGAATAATTTCTAATACATTTTTGATGAATAGTCCAGTGCATTGGAAGAGGAATACTCTTTCTGTAAAAGTTTCTGCTTAGAATATGAGGTTACCGGAAATTTCACTTTACAATTAGATTATCTTTTTTTGGGTGCTTGTTTTCGAAATCATGACTTAATGACATGTTCACAAACTATGATGTATTCAATAGAAATGTTCCACATTTTATGCTTTGATGGAAAAAATATTTTTTTAGATAGTTACTAAAATAAAAAATGATTTTGAATTTTTTTGTGTTTTGGTTCATAACGAGCGTAAATATGCTATGTGTACGTCTATGCAAAAAGAATCATGTAATACAATAAATGTTTATATTAAAATGTAGTTTCATAATATCTTTAAAAAATAGTAAATAAGAATTGAGAGATATTCCAAACTAAAAGCTCGCTGTTAATTAATTGCTATTATATACAAAAAGTATTATTTTTAATAATTTTGATATTTTTAAATTGCGCATCATACGTTCGACTATACATCAATTGCATTACCTTCCCCAACAGGCGCATCTCGAGAAAACGGAGAACGACATACAAGAGCTGAGCCAGAACGCGGTGAATCTGAAGAGCAACTATCTCGAGCTGACGGAATTACAACATGTACTCGAGAAGACACAAGCGTTCTTCACGGAGGTACCTAAAGTACTCGTAGTTCAGCAGCTTTTGCTCTCATAGCGCCGTCCTCCTTCGTGTAATCGATGTTACCGTTTTGTCGAAGAATCAAGATTCGTTTCTTCTTCTTCTATATCAACAGGAAGAAGCCAACGACTCGATCACCAAGGCGCTCATCAACGAGGAAGCACCGAATCCCGCCATTTCGATTCGCGGACGTCTGGAGTAAGTTATAGTTACGACGGAATTGTCAGATAAGATCTTCTCTCATGTATGTTAAATATTACATTAGTATATTAAATGTATGATCTTTAATAATATTAAAAGAACACCTTTGTTCGCGTAAGAGAGAGAGCGCTTTTACGACGGCTTCGCTGCTTTTGTGTTGACAAGCTCTTATAATCCAATGGGATTTACTTATAAATAATAAACTTTTGCTATATTACTCATAATTTATCTAAAGGAATAATTTTAATTAGTTTAATTAGTTTTTGTTACTTTAATTATTAGTTGTGTAATTAATCCATTGCGATTACATAAATTCGATTAAAAACATATAATGGACAATAACTTTTATTGGATAATTTTTTTTGATAACTTTTGATCGTAATGAAAATGAAAGATTATTAAGAAAGCTTTTTAAATGAAAGATTTATCTTTGATTCATTGCTTTATATAATTTTTAAATATAGTTTTAGATATTATTTTATTATATTTCTAATTGTAAGTTTATAAAAAAATTTAGAGGTAAAAGTTTCAGATAGACAATTTCTTTTCAAACAATTTTATTTTATATAATTTGTTTTTTAATAAATTTGATCGTTTAATAAATCATGATGCTATAATTGATACCTAATTTTTTGCAGATTTGTCGGCGGGGTAATAAATCGCGAACGAGTTCCAGCCTTTGAGAGAATGCTGTGGCGCATATCACGTGGAAACGTTTTCCTTCGACAAACCGAACTTGATAAACCGTTGGAAGATCCAGCTACGGTTAGCTCTGATTCTTCTTTTATCTTAATGCGGAGAAATTATTTAATTTATTGTATTTACTAATCTCTGTTAGTCATCTCATACACGTGAAACAAATGGAACGCGTAAATATCAAAATGGAACTAATGGACCTCGAAAGATTAACTTGACTTTACTTATAAATAAACGTCGCAAAATGAGAAAGTTGCACGTTCATCGATGCGCCTGATTCCCTTTTTTTTCGCGAATGTTTTCAGGGCAACGAGATCTATAAAACAGCTTTTGTGGCATTTTTTCAAGGAGAACAATTGAAAACCCGTATTAAAAAGGTTTGCACTGGCTTCCACGCCTCGCTCTATCCATGCCCGACTAGCCATGCAGAACGTCAGGAAATGCTAAAAGGTGTGCGAACACGATTAGAGGACCTTAAATTGGTGAGAATTGTTGTGTCAAAGTTAGAAATGCTAATATTTAAATAATGCTTAATAAACAAATGTGAGCCTTTTATAAATATACTTAATAGATATATTTTTAAATATCACAATTTTATTATTGATATTAATTATTATAATTAATTTTAATTAAATTAAAGAAATATTTTAATATTTGAGTATTTAATCTAGGCAATACGAAAATGTCTTATTTGAACAACTTTTCTACTAAGGTACTAAATCAAACGCAAGATCATCGCCAGCGTGTTTTGTACAACGTAGCGAAAGAAATACCAAACTGGAGTATCATGGTGCGAAAGATGAAAGCTATTTATCACACAATGAATCTGTTCAACATGGACGTATCCAAAAAATGTCTCATCGGAGAATGCTGGGTGCCCATTGCCGATCTTGGGACCGTGCAAAATTGTCTCACGGAAGGATCGGTTAGTGTATATTTTATGTATAAATTTAATTTAATTATGAATATAAGTTTTTTATTACCTCGACATATAAAGTTTTTTCTATTATGCATGGAAAAAATTATATTTCTGTTTAACATAATATTGCTTCTAATCAATTAATTAATCGTCTTTTTATTTTTAAAATATATAAGACAATAAAAAAATATCTACATTCTGTATTATAAATTTAATTTGATTATGTATACACAATATATACATATATATGGGGCAAAAATTTTATTTGTCGACGTAATAGAAAACTTCATAAGATTAGAAATTATACTTGAGTCAATATTTATAAGTAAATTGAATTTCCGAGCAGCTGCACATATAGAAACAACTTAAAACCGTATTTTGTCGAGTAATTTACAATTCGTTGCGAAGCAGAAAGTTTTTGTATTGTTAATCAACTTGGAAGACTGGTATAACAGCAGATAATATAGACTCGAAACATAAGACTAAATTATTCAACGAAGAAATATGGGATTTTTTAGCGGCAATGTGGAAGCTCCATACCGTCTTTCCTCAACGTGATCCATACGGATGAAAATCCCCCGACGTTCAATAGAACGAATAAGTTTACGAGAGGTTTTCAAAATTTAATTGACTCTTACGGTGTGGCATCGTATCGTGAAGCTAATCCAGCACTTTACACTATCATTACGTTTCCCTTTCTATTTGCCGTTATGTTTGGCGACGCTGGTCACGGTGAGTAGTAAATCCAAGCAAGCAAAACAGTAAACAAATATGTAAAAAGTATTTACATATTTTGTTAAGTAATCCTTGGTGTGTGATTTTTTTTGTTATGGTAGGATTCATACTGACGCTTTTTGGTTTGGCCATGGTGTTAATGGAGAAAAAGATCAGCGCGCAAAAGTCGGACAACGAAATCGGGAATCTATTTTTCGGCGGTCGTTACATCATCCTTCTCATGGGTTTGTTTTCCATCTACAGTGGTTTAATCTACAACGACATATTCGCAAAGTCAGTTAACATATTCGGATCTAGTTGGAGGATCAAGTATTCGCTCAACGATACGGTACATAACAAGGCGCTAGATCTGTCACCAAATGCGAACGAGAGCTACCTACAATATCCCTATCCTCTGGGTTTAGACCCGGTTTGGTCTCTTGCTGAAAACAAAATTGTATTTCACAATTCGTTCAAGATGAAAGTATCGATTATCTTTGGCGTCGCGCACATGATCTTCGGCGTCTGTATGAACGTCGTCAATATGTTGTAAGTATCATAATTTGGACGAACGAAATTAAGAGTTGCGATTACAAAGGTGTTCTATTGCTAAAAAAAAGAAAGGTGTACTGTTGTAGACTTACGCGTTATCAATATGTTATATATGTATATGTTTTAATATTGAGCGTACGTTAAAGTACATTCGTAGTATAATTTCTTTTTTACGAAATGGTAAGCAATATTTTGTTTACGTGCGCCATGATAGTTAAATGATAGTTTTGAAGAATTATATTATAGTGATTTCGAGATAATTCAGCAGAAAGCATTTTCGAGTTTCCATTCGCATAAAATAATTTTATTTTTTCCAAAGAAGATATAATCAAAATCTGTTTAATATATATTATGTCACGCGTTGTAATTTTTTTCAGGTATTTCAAGAAATATGCTAACCTGATCCTTGAATTTCTGCCACAATTACTCTTCCTTCTATTGCTATTTTTTTACATGACTGTCCTGATGTTTATTAAGTGGATTTTGTACGAGGCTTCGGCCGAAGGTAAATATTCATTTATCTTCAAATCAGTAATTGCAACATGCATACATGGCACACACTTCTATCGTAATGCGATACTTTGTGATACAGATCCAGGACGAAGACCAGGTTGTGCACCATCGGTGTTAATTACATTTATTAACATGATGCTTTTCAAAGATGCCGCTGTGCCCAAGGATTGTTCCCAGTACATGTTCGAAGGACAGGATATTTTGCAGTTGGTTTTGCTTTTGTCCGCTCTTTTGTGCATTCCAGTAATGCTCTTCGGGAAACCATTATTTATTCTATTTTCAAAGAGAAAATCTCAAGGAAGGAAGATTTATGTAAGTAACTTGTTGTTTTACTTCGTGCATAATTATTATCACTTATTTATAAAATTATTCACAATAATGATTTATTTTATAGTATCCATAATTTATAACAATAAAAATGTGACTCTTCGATATTTATCTCACGTTGTAAGCATCACTTGTATATATAAAGTAATTTTAGCAAAGTTTGATGAGCGTCGCAGACGTAATCGCTGACGTAAACTTAATAAACAACATAGCTAATAATAATAAATGTCTGAAAATGATGGATTATTAGACGAAATGAAGGAGAACTAGTGTTCTGTATTAATCGCGATTACGAATGAATTAGCGCTGACGTAACACGTGTGTTACTTGTTCAGAGCAACGGAAGTGCGTCTCAGGACATCGAGTTACAGACCCAAGAATTGCCTGGCGCAGGCACCAGCAAGGATACTGCGGCGGAAGATCACAGTCACGAGGATGACAGCTTTGGTGAACTTATGATCCATCAAGCCATCCACACCATAGAATACGTGTTATCTACAGTTTCGCACACTGCCTCTTATCTACGATTGTGGGCCCTGTCTTTGGCTCACTCGCAGCTGTCAGAAGTGCTCTGGAATAGAGTGTTGCGGATAGGCTTAGGTGCTGAAGAGGATCAGTACGTTAATAGTATTGTTCTGTTTTTCGTGTTCGCTGTCTGGGCCTTCTTCACCGTCGTTATTCTCGTCTTAATGGAAGGCCTCTCGGCATTCCTTCATACGCTTCGACTTCATTGGTACGTACAACATACTAGGTTGCTCCAAAAAGTCTGTGCTTTTTCGATAAAGTTTTGTTTCAAGTAAAGTTAGGGAAATTCGAAATTTTTTAAAAAGAGACTCAAGGAATATTTTTTAAATAGAAGAAATATAGATTAAATCTAACTATTTTGTTCAATAAAATTATTTTCAACTGATCTTTAACTTCGACAAATAAACTAACTCTTTATCTTTGTATTAATTTCAAATGTTTTTATCAATTAATTTTTCTGTCGATTTAATTACTGACCACTGGATAAAATGTAAAGAATTAAGGCATTTTATCATCATATCCTATTGTTTTCTATTATTTGCTTACTATTTTTTATTCTTTAGGGTCGAGTTTATGAGTAAATTCTACGAAGGCTTAGGATACCCCTTCCAACCATTTTACTTCAAGAGTATCTTAGATGCCGAGGATACTGAAGAATAGATGCTGCCACTAGTCTTCACAGCAATAATCGTTAGATATATATATATAATTATTGAATATTATGCGCGAAACTTTCTTTTATTTTCATATATGCGAGGCCTTCTCTTGTTGCCTAGAAAAATACAAGAAGGACCAAATTGCCATGGATTGTTTTAAATGAGTCTGACAATGTGCCTTCTTCAACAATTACAACCATCGATCACGTGTCTATGTTTATTGGCCAAATACGCGCAATAATTACAATAACTGCAATAAGAGTTTTAAGAAACATATGTTTTTCTAAATGTTTTTTACACATGGATAATAATATCGATCGAGAAATCGACGCGTGCTATAAAAGTTTATGTTAGTTATTCATTTTTAAATTATTTTATTTAATTCGCTCCGGATTTAAATAATAAATTTTTAAAGAGAAACTTATTTGCCAAGTCGGTTCTAAATTTTGTCGTTAATAAATTCTCTATTTTTCTTATTTGCTTGTATATAGTTCTTTTAAATTACTTACAGTTTAATACCTTATATTAATATATTTTAAGAAAAAGAAGTGCAACAAAGTCTTCGCAACAAAACGAATTCAATTGGTACATCAATTATTTCATATTAAGATAAGATTCGCGATTAGAGCTAACTCTACTTGTCCAACGTTAAATGACTATAATCGTGGTATTATTTCAATGGAAAAGGAGTACAAAAAGTGCATGTGATTTAGCAACTACGCTACTGCTGATGCTGTCGAGTGAGCATTATATTCATTCCATTAATTACCTAATAACGTGGACATGCCATAGTCGATGTAGCTCGTCATTAAGCACGCCGCGCGTTGTAATATTTCATGATGTCGCGCTTATATATAGTCATTCTCCGCGCAGAAAAGCGGTGTTCGAAGCTGTTGTAATTATGGCGCTACGATGGAGAAATTAGAAGATGAAGACATTATGATCCGAATCGTGTGCTGCATCGTACGGCCTGATTGATGCTCGACGGACGAGCGGCGAATGTACATTCTTGTATTACTAGAGTACAAATCTTTCTCCGAGTGATTGGTAACCAAGAGATATTCAAACTTATGCAAAGTTACCATTATGACTGTATCCACCATAGGTATTAATGCGACGTCAAAAAAGAGCGATGTATTCATATTCATGCGCGAGATATTTCCAAGATCCCGATCTTCACGACGGATTCATTGATGACACGATTTTCAGTCAAGTTTCCGTTACGAAGGCGTCAAACATTTTCGGTCTATGCATATAACAGTGTTTGAAATAAGGATCTTCTTGTGAATCAAATTCATGTGCTGTGATTGATTAATGAAACCTGATGTTCAAATATTCGTATTGGACTTTGCAAAAGTAAAGTCAATTAATTACCGAAAGTCAGTTAATTACCGAAAGTTATTCTGTCGAATATCAGAACGTTGTGGCAAGAGATGATCGTTAAAAATTCTCTTTAAGAAAGAAAAAAATGTTTTCGAAAAAAAGATTGATCTCTAGTTTAACTGAATTTCGTTAAAATTAAGATCAAGACCTCTGGGATAATTTGTGTATATGTATCTGTATATAAATATTCAATATATATTTTATCAACGTGTTAAAATAAATTGATGAATACTGCATACATATCAACGTGTTTTTTACCATTCGCTTTTCTATTTTTTATTTAATCTTGAAAGACACATCGATTATCACTGAAAGTTATGTACGTGCGTGCTTCGCGTAACTGGAAAAATCGTAAAAAAATATTGATTAATTACTTTATGTAAGAAAAAAGAGAAAGAGAGAGAATCTGTAAATCTCATTTACGCAACACAAATGCTATACATATATAAATATCCTCTTTAAGAAAACGTTATGCACGAAACTGTGACATATTTCCCATTAGTTTATTCTATGTGCATTTTCGTAATTAGTACGTACCATTTACGAATTATAATGGACTAGACTTATTTTGCATCGTAAATTTATGTATATTAAAGTGACTCAGTTGAAAATATCGTTGAATTAACTTTTTAAATTCTGTGAATTTTTAACAATTTACATGCTTATTTTTTAAACATAGAAATAATTATCTTCAATTTTCTTTCTTTGTATAAACGTGACACTTCTTAAAAATGTATTTAATTTACTTATAGTCTTTTTATCTTTGTAAAGAATATAATTTTACTATAAAAATTTTTCAGGGATTTTATGTAAAACAAAAGATTCTCTATTGATAAATTAAATATCATGATAATTAATGATTAATTAAACGTAGAAATGTACGATTAAACTTACATCTTTTATCTACTGTAGTTTTCACAAAGAAACAGAGAAATTAGTTTCAATTAGAAAAAAAATAAGTTGATCTTAAGGTGTTTTAAAACTTTTTCCAATAAAAAAGTCATTTAATCAACTTTTCCTAGTCTTTATTTAATCGCTATCTCGGACATTCTGTCTTCGCACAAAAACGAATAAAAATTCGTATGCTTTTTCTAATTAAAACGATTTGGATATATACGACGTGATGTGTTGTATCCCCCGCTGCTAGTAAACAAGTCATCGGGAATTCGCAATTAGAACACGTCCAACTGTTTTACGGTTCAAAGATGGTATCAATTTAATTAAAGTCTGGCGGCGATAATTAAATCGTGACCACCTCCTTATGAGAAAATTTATCACGATATGCAAAATAATGCGCGAATATCAAATGCATTTAACACGGTGTAGGCTGAGAAGTAATTAAATAAAAACAAAAAATTTCGTAATAATCGGTTATATTATAATTTACTGATGTAATAATAACTTAACGTTATTAAGATTTAATATTGCATTAATAGTGAACGTAATTTGTTCAGTTTAATACTTGGTTGTAAACCAAAATGGCTATCAATTTTGATCAGATAATTTTTTGTGATCAATCAGCTTTTTATTTTGAAAATATATAGTAAACGTTTATTGTAAAATTTAAATAATGCAAAATATAAATCAAGGTATCAACGAAATCCGCTTCGTGCGTATTAAATCGATCACAGACTTGCTTTTCAATCGACGCGAGGCAAGAGCTCTGTCACAATTGTTGAGAAGAGAGATATGAAAGCGCAGTAAAAAAGCTCCTATTCATTCAATTGAAATGACAGCGCTTTTACAGAATTTTGCCTAAGAAATTAAATCTTAAATTAATATATCTATCTTTATTGTCTCCAAAAAATATATAAATTAGAAAAAATATTTATTGTTTTATATTTTTTCAAAGTTATATTTTCGATGTTTAATAACAATTTTAAATTTATTAAATATATATATAACAATTGATCTCGATGATTATAAGTTTAGACAACATTATCACAATTAAGACTAAATTAAGTTTAACGTAACATATGATAATTTATGATAATGTGTGTGTGAGATTCCTTATTTTTATTATTTAAAGCATTTTACGGAAAATTCCAAAGAAATGTTGTTCGCAAACTATTCAGCGAAACTATTTCTGAAATTATGGAATTGAATATTATAGATCATTATGCAGAAGTCAATCTCTCGATACAGAGTATATATAATCGCGAAGAAAATCGGAGGACCTCAATTAACTTGCACTAACAGCTTCGAAGCTACTCGATCGTTATTGATTGCAGGGAACTCACCCGTCTCGTATTTTGCGATCTTCTATTTGGACGTAAACTCGGAGGACAACAGCACTTCCGAGGGATCCAATCCTACGGGAGATCGAATTTGCGGCAGCGTGTTTGACAGAGTTGCGCGCGCTGGTGCAACGTTTTCTGCGATTTAATGGATGAGAACAGAGCGAGAGTTCAGTAGGCGACGCGCGCTCCCTGTCACCGTGTGTTCCCGTATACATCCCAGCCTCCAGCATTCCTCGCGCATGGACTCCGTACGCGCTCGATAACGCAGGTGAGTGTACGATCATCAGGGTCGGATTTACATACATAAATTAAAGCTTTACAGCTCACAGTTGCAAGGAGTTGCTTCATTTTCCTGAGGGACACATCCTACTTTCTAAAATATTCGCGCACATTCATCTGAAATGCGTCTTCCCAGATATACATAAATTAAAGCTTTACAGCTCACAGTTGCAAGGAGTTGCTTCATTTTCCTGAGGGACACGTCCTACTTTCTAAAATATTCGCGCACATTCATCTGAAATGCGTCTTCCCAGACTCCTCCTGAATGTATATCTAGATGAGCGCGAACAGATGAATAAAAAGTTACATATATTTCTCTCCGTTCTTCTGAATTTCTCTTAAATGCTTTATTTGCGATAGGCGAATAAAAGCATATCGCTTCATTAATCATATTATGTATTTTTTTTAATTATAAATTTTAAATTACCGCTTCTTTATTCAGATTTATTAATTGAATCTTTTTAAAAACCTGCAAGCTATTTGCGAAATACGAAATAAAGGATAGAATGTTTTAAAGATATTGTATAAATTTGATTTTTTATAATTTATTGTCGATTTAATTGTTTTCAATTTAGTTGGTAGAATTTCAAGATTACAATTTAGAGCAGCAGTACAGTTTAATTCCGCCGACACCGGCGACGTTACGTACGTGTGGAATTTCGGGAATTCACGGAAGCGGAAGCGTTATAATATCCCGTTAATTTCGCATAAAAGTAATTGATGATGCATACATCCATCGCATTAAACGTACCATTAAAATAACATTAATTGTATTGATTCAAATCATCGTGTTGAAAGGGAAATGCGTTCATCATTGCACAAGTGATTGCACGATGCAGGTTATTTTTAATCGTCTGACAACCAGAGAGACACACGCGGAAAAACTTGCCGTCAGCCATTGCGTCGTAACTTGCGCATAAATTATAAGTGCATAAATTATAACGCCACAGATTGTGCTCTTCTTCGAAATAGCTTATCTACAAAATGCGCCGGTGAAATCTCGTAAAGCTCGTCGTGACATTGCGGATCAGAAACTTTAGAGAGAGAAGCGCATTATATCTTAGTTATTGCTTAGCGGTGATGCGCGGTACATTTTGGTTGGGTTTAAGAGGATAAATTTACGTTGTTCAGTTATTATTATTTTTGTCACTTTATGATGTAATCAATTTTTAATTTATTAAAAAATACTGTTTGATTAAAACCGACTATTATCGGGATAAAAAATTCGCGTCTTATTATATTATATAATATAATTTAATCTTCAACAACTCAGAGAGCTTTCGAATTTTATTTAATCATATATAATATCGTCCTATTTGAGTGATTAAATGAGGGTCTGATGAAAGTATTTAAACGAAATATAAATAACGAGAGTATTTAAATCCAAAATAAATTTACAAAATAAATGTAAAGTAAATTGCCTAATAAAATGCACATAATACGTTATAATAATATCAGTTATAAAATAAAAAACAACTTGAAGTGTCCGGCGAGAACTTTGCGAAATTTTCTAAGGAGACAAGACTTTTTGTTACTATCGTCAATTTTGTATAGTAAAAAAAAAATCCACGGATAACAAGACGTGACCATTTTTCAAACTTTATGATTGGAAAAGCGTTGGACCGGGCGACAAACTTTTTCCATTAGCTAGGAAGAGAGGGGTGAGTCGGCGGTTTCATCAGAACCGAAGATCTCCCGCGTTCTCCCGGAAGATCTTCTTTGAATTGCATCCTTGCCATTAGGATCATAGTGGGCTCTAAATCCCCCCGCGTCCTTCCCATTATCTCGCATAACCCTCAACTCGGTTGGTTCTAGTCGGTTCATCTCACTAAAGGTAGCGAGATAAGTCGGGGATGTCAACAAATTTATTCCCTCGTTGACTCCTTCTCTCTCTCTCTCTCTCTCTCTCTCTCAAATTATTCTAGCGTTTCATAAGAATTTTCTTCGAACGTGAACATAGCAGCTAGAATCTTTAATCACTTCTACCATGGACATTCACGGGAAACCCGATGATAATTCTGTCTTATAAGAAATGGAAGAATTTAATATGAAAAATTAGTCCATTTTTAAATAAAAGTACTGTTTAAATATTTTTACTAACCACACAATCGTTGTACGCTTAAATAATTCCAAAAATTTTGAAAGCATACATTGAATATTTTCTACATATGCATTTAATTTTATAAAAATTACAATAACTGGGTTACAGTGAAGTATCGCTATAATATAAAAACAGTGCTACTCTATATAAATTTAATCAACAAAATATATTATTGATTTTACCAAATAGAAAATTTTTATTTTTAGAAATAACTCTTAAATTATATATATTATATATATTACATATTTATTATATATATTATATGTATATGTTATCAAAATTTTAGAAAATATTTTTTAGCTTTTTCTATAAAAATAGAGAATATACAATAATATTGTTAATTAATTCAACTATATTTTTTATATGCAGTTCGGAGAAGTGACTCTTTTTCTTTGTATATGATATATAAATTATTTCTAAATATCTTCTTTTCAATAAAGAATTGTGCGTATTATTAAGCTGGACTCTAATTTCCAAGAATAAGTATTTTTAACTCTGAATATCTCTGATACTCCAGCACATCTACCAGCATATCTACGCAAGAACTTCATGACTTCGAAACCAATGTGTATCTGTTTTTTATCTCAACATATTACAACTAAGTATTAGTTGAATTAAAAGCACTTGGTGAATTTTCTAAGGCGATATGATATAGGCGTTTATACACAAGAAAAGACTATTCTTAAATCAACCATAATATATTCATATATATAAGCAAAAATATTATAATCTTGCTTCAAAGATATCAATCTTGATTTGATTAAATTTGTTTTGATGCGAGTATTACTTTGCACTTAATTCAAGACTTGCTCGATTTTAAATCTTATATCAATACAAATTCAATCAAATCAAGATTGACATCTTTGGAGCAAAATTATAATATTTTTGCTTATACATGAATATATTATGGTTGATTTAAGAATAGTCTTTTTTTTTGTGTATATCATTCAACTTCTCCTTTTCGTCTTTCTTGGGTATCTTGTCCATCGTGACTTCGCTCATGGCAACTTTCGCTCTTCCGCCTATGCAGGTAGTGAAGCAGGTATCACCTATACCAAAGTTCTCACCGTCCTCGATAGATTCCGGCATCGATTGGTTTAGCGTTTCCGGTAGATAGAGCGCCAAGAAGCCCGCCACCAGGGCGACAAAGCCAAAGAGTGCGGCTGGTACTCGTGGGTCCAGCGTGTCCAGCAGAAAGATCATCGGCGTGAGAGAGCCGCTGAGACGTGCACACATGGAACCAATACCGAGCGCCGTATTTCTCACCACCGTGGGGAACAGCTCGGCTGTGTAATTATACACCACGGCGAACGAACCGGCTATACAGCACTTACCTACGAGCACTATCGTGACCGTGGCCATGGCCACCAGGTCGCCAGTCGTGCCGGTGATGATGGCGGCGCAGATGCAGCACACGCCGGCTATCATCATAAACGAACTGATTAGAAATCTTCTGCCAAGGCGATCCATGGTGAATATTATTACAATGTACGCCGGTACTTCCAGCACGCCACTGAGGAACAGCATGAGATACGGATTGCCGACAAGACTACCCATGTTAAGTGTCAGTCCATAATAAGCGATCGAATTGGCAAACCAATTGAAGCAGATGTTTAGACTCTTTTTGCGGAGATTCGGTGTTCGGAAGAGATCCAACGCACCGTGTGATTTTTCCTCCTTGGTCTCATGCTGTACTTTCGATTTACTGATCAGTTTGGCCGCGTTCACGTGGATGTCACTGCCGTTCACCTTTAAGCCTTTCTGTACGATGATGATTGCCTCAGCGGCACGATTGTGTGCCCACAGCCATCTAGGCGATTCGTCCATCCACCACCAGTGGCCAAGCAGAATTACGCTGTGCAAACCATATACGATTTGGAGCCACATACGATCCTTGAGTACAATGCCCCATGCAGCCACCAATACAAAACCCGCGGCAAAGATCAATTGAAACAACACGCCACACACGGTCCTTCTGGACGAACCCACCAGTTCCATCGTCAGCACGAATCCGGTGATGTACGCGCCAGCGGAACCAAAAATACCATACAGAAACCGTATTATCAGAAAGATATAGTAGTTATTTACTAGGGCGACCAATACTCCGAGCACTAATTGCGCCACGGCAGACACGTAGAATATGATCTTCCTGCCATACTTGTCTGCCATGCTACCGAGGGTGACCGCACCCACAAACACGCCGAACATGTACGAGGATTGCGCCGCGGCGCTCATCCAACGTCGCGAACAAACAAAGTTCCACTCCATGCCGCGTGACGACTGAAAGTATGTTGTGTCATAGGTCCACGAGTCGCATTCCCGGATAATGTTGTCGTGATCCAGATAGTGACAGCTATCGAGATTACGTGGAAGAGGCACGTCCGAGTTGTTCCAATTGTGAGTGGTGAAATTGAACAGCTCCTTGGTCAATGACTCGTTCGCTTTAGGGATGTTGCAGTGATGCGCTGGTACCGCCGCGACTGTCAGTAGAGACAGCATGTGCACACCGGCCGTAAGAGCGGCGAATAGGTGAAGGCAATGCTGCCGGAATTGATATTTACCGAATTCACCCAGGTGGGACATAAGCTCTTCGAGATCTTTGTCCACGCTCGCCATCTCGTTCGTTCGCAATCGGAAAATTTATTCAGATATTTTGCCGGATATTGCGGCTATTTAAATCGTTTATCGTCCTCGAGATGCCGCATGCGTTTATGCTGAAAGAACATTTACAAATGTAAATTATGCAGCGTACTTAAATTGCGAAATAAAAGAGAGAATGTGGATTCACATTTTACATTTTAT
This sequence comes from Trachymyrmex cornetzi, assembly GCF_001594075.2. Classification (NCBI taxonomy): domain Eukaryota; kingdom Metazoa; phylum Arthropoda; class Insecta; order Hymenoptera; family Formicidae; genus Trachymyrmex; species Trachymyrmex cornetzi. The sequence continues at coordinate 744,968 of NW_017299871.1, read as the reverse complement.
ATATACTATAATTATGTAGATAGAACTTCTATAGATGCCAAGTCAAGTTGCTAGTCAATTTAACTCGTGATATTACTGCGGTAGTTTAGTAGAGTTAGCGTTTCAAGACTGAAAATTTTTCGACGCGCGTTTCTGTGGGACTACATACGTAGTATATGAATTCACATAAGAATCATACAAGCATTAAGATCCAGCTAGACCGTTTAAGGCTTTGATTTTTATAGTTTGTGTTATCACATGTACGGTCCTATAATATCCTTAGAGTTAGCTAGACCGTTTAAGGCTTTGATTTCTATAGTTTGTGTTATCACATGTACGGTCCTATAATATCCTTAGAGCAAACAAAAACTAACATATATAAACTAAAAGTTATCCTGTCATGGTGAGCTTCCCTATATCGAGAATTTAAATGCCAGAATTAAACAAAACAAAAAAAAAAGAAAAGGAAAATGAAAAAGGAGGGAAATATTGAAAATGTCAAATTAGAGAATATATGGAAACTAATTTATCAAAAAACTTTAAGAATATAATATTAATTATCCCTAAAATAAGGACGCTCATCACGATTCCAAAGCACCATATCGCAAACATTATCATGAATAATTAAAAAACCGGTTTCTGATATGTTGGCCAGTCGGCATCAGACAGAGTGAGTCACTTTTTAGTTATTAGCTAATATTTTTCGAAATAACAAATGGACAAATCCAACATCTCGAAAAATACTAGCTAATAATTAAAAAGTGACTCACACTGTGTCTGATACCAACTGGCCAACATATCAGGAACCGATTTTTGAATTATTCATGGTAATGTTTGCGATATGGTGCTTTGTAATCGTGGTGAGCATTCTTATTTTTTCAGGATAATTAATTATATTCTTAAAGATTTTTGATAAATTAGTTTCCATATTCTTTAATTCGACATTTTCAATATTCCCCTTCTTTTTCATTTTCCTTTTCTTTTTTTTTTTTATTTAATTCTGGCATTTAAATTCTCGATGTAGAGGAGCTCACCATGATAGGATAACTTTTAGTTTATATATGTTAGTTTGTGTTTGCTCTGAGGAAGGCTCAAAAGTGAGCCGAAACATGTAAACGCGTTTAGTGAATAAAGAAGTTTTACGCTTCATAGGTGTATTATTTACGCGACGTCTTCTGCACCTGACTCCTAGTGCCTTTATTCTTTCCAATTCTTTGATTGTATTAATATTTATTTAATATATAAATTATGATAATGAATATGGCCATCTCAGGAATATTACAAAAATTAATATACGTGTATACTGTATAAAGATATCTATCGATCTATCAAATGAAATGGCAGTCCTACTTAACATTTAAGCATTATTATAATATATACATAATTTTTCTATAAATTATGTTAAGAAAATTATGTTAAGTTTGAAATTGAAACATTCAAATTTATCGAAAATACATTCACATTATATACATATATCGTTTATTAAAGTTATATAATAATTTTTCTATTAATTATAAATTTTATTTGTGTTAAAAGTTCTTTTTTATGCGAAAATGTACAGTTTGTACATTACACGGAAAAATGATAATACATTAACAATGTTAGTTTTTAATTCTAAATAATTTCAATACGTCATATTCTTATTTTATTAAAACAAATATTTATTTCATTAATTATTAAATTAATAAAATTATTTTTAATTAGATCTAATACAGTATTTTTGTCTGTGTATAGAAAAAGAAATTTTAATCGTGATAATTATTTGCATTGCTCAAAGAAACCTATCTTACTCGCAAAAGAAGTGGGGTACTGTAATATTATAGTAACCGTTTTTTTGCAAGTGATAGCTTGCTTGTCTATTATATCTGCAATGCAATAGCAACTTTTTTCCTTATGCTGTCATAATCATGTTGTAAATTATTGACGTTTTTGCGTGACGCATATCACAGTAAATTGCTGACTATAGTATAGTAAAAGTATACCTACATATATACTTTATACATTACTTGTATACTTTTACTATACACTTTGATCTAATTGTTCAATTTATTAAAAAATTTGAAAATCATTTTGAGTATCAATTTTGCTTGTGCAATAGAAATTAAATTCTTCAGTAATTTTATAGGAAGATATATTGCGCACGGAAAGAACGATTTTGCTGGAGTATCTAAAAATTTAGCTAGCTACAGATCTGAAAATAATTTTGTTGGACCATCCAAATGGTTATGTAAGACGCTCAAACTACTAGTGTCAAGATTTTTTGTAGAATTATTTGTTATACTTGAGAATCCTATGTAATTATGTGACCTAATAAATTATATAGCTAAATTTTTTGATACTTCAACAAAATCCTTCTTTTTGTACGTATAATATGATTAAATGTTAACATTGAAATACCTATAAAAAAAGAAATAAAAATAGATTGCTATAATAATTGATGAAATTTTATATTCTCATTAATTCTAATTAATTAGTATCTAATTAATTGTCATTAAATTTTAATTTATTTAAATCAAGCACAAGTTAGAGACTAAATCTTTTAATTTAGACGACACAAAGCTTATTACTGACATAAAAAAGCAATACCTTAATTTTAGCTGTAATTATGCAGCGCTTGAAGAATAATTCCTCTCGATCACAATGGCATATCACGACGAATGACAAACGGATGGCTTCTGTGTCGATGATTGATAAATCTGCCGGTGCATTGGTTTCGATCGCAAAAAGTGGGAGAGCGGCTGCGCGAATCTTTGCTAATGTCTAATGTCCTCCGGCGAGCTGAGGAGAACGACTGACTTTTCCGTTCTCCAACTTAAATGTAGGAGATTGGACGATTCTTCCAAGTAGACTTTGTAGTACTTAACGAAATTTGCGGTTGCCCTTGCACGCGACACAGTCACTCGCGCGATCGTCACTCGCGATCAGTCACTCACGCTCGATCTTTTCCGCGTGAATTCCCTTAGACCAGTAAATTCTTCTCAGCAAGACGTGAAGCTCATCCGGAAAAAGCGTTTCGCATAAGGCGATTACGTTATCAATTACCGACGACCATAATCGAGAGCCTATAAATAGTTGTGCCTACAAACAATTATACGTATAAATATGCTTGACCTTGTTATCAGAGCAATGTGTGTTAATATAATCATTATCGATAATTTCGCTTGAAATTTCTTGATTGAATAAGCAATTCTGCGGTTACTTTTGATTAAGAAATAAGAAGTAACAAATAATACTGCCAGAATTATAAACTGCGGTCAGAAGATAAAGTTGCTCAGTGAGCGCTCAGTAAGTCTTTATTACAATTGCTATACTTACATTCAGCAATAAACTGGCAAGAACTAGTTATATTTAAAAAATATATTAAAAAATCATTGAGCGTTTATTGAGTGATTTTATCTCCTAAACGCAGCCATTAGTTGCATAATTTAAATAGTTGCACAAATGTGAATGAGATGAATAAAAAATATTAGAGTTGAAAGATATTTCATAATATATATAGTTACATTTTTCCATCTTTAAAAAGATGTAGATAGTTTATCTTGTATGATACGAAACATATTTATGATAATGTATTTTACATTTGAACAAAATTATTAAGATTATTAGTTATTACATTTTAAGATCATAATTTTATTTAAGGATCTAATTAATTTTTAATTCAAATTAAATTTTGATGATATATTTATTTGATAATTTTACAAATTTTTAGGTCAATATAATATTTTTATCTAATCAATCTGTGATAACGTGAAGATTTTATGATCGTTATTAATTGTTTTCTATCATCGTCCTCAATTTTCAATTTGTAATATATTCTTGAAATAATATTTTAAATAATAAGTTTATTTAAAGGTGGAAAACTACTTGATGGCTCAACTTGTGGAATAAACCGATTCCTTATCGGTATTATTGTACTATTATACTGATTATACATGCAAACTCGACATTATAGTTTTAAGAGTGTTATAGTATTGATGATAACAGTTATTTTTGGCGTTCAAATAATAGTTCATATGTGCAACCGTCAAAGTATGACGATATCACATATTATCATGTATTTTTTATATACGATACATATCTGTCGGAATTGCTGACATTTCACTTTGATAAATGCCTACTTTCGCGCCGAGATGTTAATTCTCGCGACGTCAAAATTCGTAGGATAAGGAAGAGAAAGAAATTAATTTTTTGCGATATATTATGAAATTACTTTACTATTTAAAGAAAAAACGGATCGTTGAGTGTTAATATTATAATAAGCAAAAAATTGTTCTCAAGTTCATATTTCTTCGAATTTTAATATTATTGCTATTTTTAAATTTAATTATGCACAGAATAATGAAATAAATTAATTAGTCTAAAGAAAACATATAGTTGTTTAAAAAGAGTATGTTGTACAATTTTTTTTGAAAGGCAACCATGTGTTTTTTGATTGGTTTATCTCATTATTGATTGGTTTATCTCATTATTACTTGCATAAAATTATTATCGTATATAGAAAAGAACATAATATTTATTTTAAACTTATGAGGTATGTTTTAAGTCAAATGTGTCAGAATAAAATATAAAATGTCTCGTAGATTATTGATTTTTTCCTTAATATTTTTATACACAAAGAAATCATATTATGTAAAAAAATCATATAATTCCATTAAAAAATGGCAATGATATTAAAATTCGAAGAAATATGAACTTGAGAAAATTTTGTTCTTATCATAATGTCTTTTTGAAACGAATATGTTTCTCTTTTTGATTATATTTTATCATTAAAAACAATAGAGATATTTTCAGTGCTGGAGTTTTAAAAAATACTCTGTATATTTAAAAAACGATTTTATGTAATTAATTAATAATCTTATAACAATATTTTAATTAAGATCGACTTTACATTTAATTAATTGCTTTGAATCTACAAAAAATTCTATTTGCTACGTTGCTTACGGAATGCTTCAACTTGACTTCGCCGACTAAAGGATGTGGTTGCAATGGTTTCGTTCTACACCATTTGAAGTTTATTTTCTCCGCGATATCGTCATGTTGAAAACTAATCTCACAGTCATTATCATAAATCTATCACATTATTATTAAATTTTGATATCGTTAATTACGTGCGTGTGATAACACAAATCTTAAAAAATCTCGCGTTCGCATAAACATTTTATTTTAACGCTTCTTTTATCTTCAATCATTAATTGATAAAATAATTAGTACCGATGTCGGAGAAATCCCGTCTTGACAGAATCACCAATTCACAACGTTTTCTTCAAATTTACAAACACAAGACGTGCATATCCGAATAATTTCTTTGTAATTTACAAACTTGCAGAATCAACTGAGTTGACAGTACAGAGTCAACATTAAGAATAATTTTGATTACTGTACCACTGTCACCAATCAGCATCACCACGATGCTTCTTATCGAAATTCTTACGATATATTGCTTTCGCAATAGAATCAGTGGATGGCTATATAGCCTTTAAGAAACTACGCCGAAGCTAACAAACATGTCAATGAACGCAGAAGAATGGAAATGGGGTACAGCGAACCCTACAATGACTCGCTGACACCAAATAAATTATCATTTGACCGTTTAACTGTTATTAGACGATAATATGCACACGTGTAACATATTTTTTATTATCGGTTGACTTTTAAATGATATGTTTGCTATTTTAAATAATGCCCAACATGTCGGACCCTTCAATTAAGAATATGCTTTGTGCCTTGCGTCCTTGACATTACTACGTCATTACTATAACAAGATGATAATTGCCAACGATGACCGTCGTGGATGTGTGGGAAACGTGATGGTTTGTCTTGTGAAATATAACAAATAGGTAGATTATTCATAATTACCTTCAAGTTGCCAAACTTTATCTCGTGTGCCAAAAGATTGAGAGAAAACTGTGAGTATTCATTTGCGAAATCCCTGATTCAATAAAAATTGAAAGACTCGAAAATGCGATAACTGCTTGTCTACGACCGATTGTTAACTGTCAGTTCTGCATGAGTTTCGTCTTCTTGTGTGCAAACTACTGATTGATATGATACATATATAATTTATGTTAAATTGAAGTGATCGCTGCTTTAACGAGGTTTTGAATACATTAGAACGGTTTGCCTTGCTTTTAAATGTAATTGCAGTGCGTGGCGTTCCTCGCATTTGTTGAAGTAGATGCAGCGTTCCAATGATTGTCGAAAGAGAAAGTTACTGTCGAGGCGTGAATCGTTTTTATCTACGAGAGGCGAGGACATAATTTCGAGATAATTTGTGCCAGCGACACAACGACCAACATACACGCCCGCGTGTGTACGATCAGTGACGATTAACTGACAAATATATTGAATTATCATTCTACTTAACAGAATCAAGTTTCAAGGTAATATCACGCGATTCACATTTTTCTGGTTCAATCAAGTGCGGATTAAAAGTTTTAGATGCTAATTATATATATTACTTTGAATGTCACGCTTATATTTGTTACAATATAAATAACTCGTGCAATATTGATTATGTGAGTACGTAAGTTGTTATAATCGTACATAAAAAATTACGTAATCTGCAGTTATAAATGTATTAAGTATCTGATATTTTAGATAAGTTTTGCATTTTCAAAAATGTGTTAAAAGATAAATTCCTCGCGTTTGTAAAACACAAAATGTCACATTATTTTTTGTTTAGAAAATGCAATGATGTCAAATTTTATGATTAATGACACCATTTATCAAAACAGAATCTATTTTTGTAAATGTTTTTAGACACACAATAACTCGTAATATAACTCCTGATGTTTCGGATAAATTATACTGTTATTAGAGAGATGTTTCGTATTAGAAAATAAAATTCTTTGCGTAAAACAGAAACAGTGTTAGAAATAGAATAACATAAAAAAGTTATATAATTAATGATATCACGGGAAAAAATCTACTTCTACTTATAAACACTTAAACTGATAATTCTTCTGACTACGAGCAGAAAAAACAGGTATACTGCCGAGAAAATGCAGTACTCGTTGAGTTTTCAGGACAGAAAACAAATGGTATAAAAATAGATTTTTAACATACTTTAACTTATACAAGACTTGACACTATGAGAAATAACTGTGTAGGATGCGCCAATTTTGTGATGATATTGCGTAGCGTCTTACCGCGCTATTGCATTAAAGCGTTACAAAGTGACATTCAACATGCTACATGTATAATCAAAATATTTAACGTCTTGATATCTGGTGAACAAACGTATACGCTCGCTATTGATAATTACGTATACACATTCGAGTGCAATTATATTGTTATTCTCTTGTTATATCAACGTGACATAAATCAGCGAGATGTACGAGATAGTGCGATTGGAGCTTTATCCCGATAACATTCTATTAAGCGGCGCCATGTAACGATGTTCTTATCGGATTTCTTCTTTCTGGCGCCAGCTAAAGCGCATCCAGAATAAAGCGTAATATACATTAAAAAAATAAGACTTTATTTTAAGATGCGTATTTAATTATTATTTAATATTCTGCTATTTTCTTATTTTTTCTAAAAATTTAGGATAGCGATTTATTTTATATGTATTTACAGAGAGATCGATTTAAATAAATCGATTTAAAAACAAAAATGTATCAATAATAAGCATAGAAAAAAATTTAATAATTTTATTTAATATTAACGCGCTTGAAAATTCCCTTTAGTTTCATTCTAACTTTTTTATTTTTCTCTGCTTTAAAACGACGAGACAAATAGATATTTTATTCAACGTACGTTATTAAATTACGTTCACGTTATCAATAGAATTCACTCTCGTTGATATATCGTGCCAATATATTTGATAAAAATCTGACTTTTCTCTCTCATTCATACTATTTTTCGTCAACAATGTTAAATCAACGTTAAAAGCATTGAAAATTGATACGCATTAGTATCATTTATATTTATTAACGCAAAGAGGGTAAATTCGAAAGACTGCAATAAGCATAATTTTTACCGTATGTAAAACTTTTGACTTAGACAAATCGCTCACGAAAGTGCAGAGTGGCATGCAACGCGTCGCAATTTCAAGAGGTATTTCTTCAGGCAATAAATTCTAACCGGAGTCATCAGTCTGTCCGTGCTCCATTAAGGTACTCTGCGTTCAGCGAGCACAAGGAAAGATTTAGCATGGTGGCATCGTTCGCATCACAAGGTTCGTCACGTATGTTCGTGGGGCGTCTCTTCGGCTGTGGAATAACAATATTTTCGCGGCGCCATCCATGAACGCACAAAGATATTCCTCCGTGCGGTCGTAGCGAGAGATGGCAAGAGCGCGGGGACGTGAGAGGCGCGGCCAAACCGGCTGCTGCGTGCCAGGAGGCTGCGATGCGGAAGAAGAGACAGGGACGTGGTGCGGACAGAGCGAAATTTCAAGCTGCTTGACGGAATGCGGGTCAGACGTTAAACGCGATATCGGCCCGCCGACGGATAGAATCTGGAGCGAGGCACTCTCTCTGGCGCGCATGGCGCGTAACCCGTCGACGATAATGGGAAAGCTATGTTTATTGTAGAGATACGCGTTATGCACAATGCACGCGCTTAAAAAATCCCCAACATTCGGACGGATCTACGGAGAGTTTGTGGCGCTCGTCTGAAAATAAAAGCGAAACTTGAAAACACGACGGTGAATTATTTTCGCGCATTCCGGAGATTTTTGTCATCCCGCATTTATTTTAGAGTTTGTTATATATATTTTGCGTTAATTTTTTCTTCGAATTATTTGGAATACTTGGCTTATGCTCAAACGGGCAGGATTCTGGCATCCAGCTCACTACAAGTAACGGATCCCAATGTCAATGACCGAAGTAAACGCCGAGTATTGATAACGGGTCAAAGTATTTATTTTCTCTTTGGGCGTGCATTTTCTGATAACGTCGGGCATTTGCATTGATGATATCAATGCAAATGCCGTTGGAACGATCATATCGAAATTAAGAAGACAGCAATTATCGGTTCCAGTTAGCTGCGACCAGCAAAAATTTAGATATGTCTGTGTAGCGTATATATCATAATCCCTCGAATTTACAGTACTCGCGGTTAATTTGATTGTATGTAAAACTTGAACTTTAGAATCAACAGTTTTCATTAACAAAAATTACAAAATATTGATAATTCTAAATAAATAAAAACCTGAAGATATTTAGGAATCGAGCGTTAATGACGTAAATAGATATACAGGGATGGAAATTAAATAACATCGTTACACTTATCGTTACTTTTTATAATAACGATTTGATAATGACGTTGCAATTTTTATGATAATAACGATAATTAACTAAGAGCTAAGTTGAGGAAAAGTCATTTTTGAAAAGTAACTTGTCAAACATCGTTTATTGAAAAAAATAACTCATTATTTATAATGAGTTGACACGGTAAAAATAATGAGTTACTTTTATCAATAAATAATGCGCAGTGATAACAAGTTACACTTCAAAAGTGACTTTTTCAATCTCAATTTTTAGTTAGTTATTGTTATCGTTACAAAAAAAACTGCGTCATTGCCAAGTAATTATTATAGAAAATAACAGCAAAAATTCCCATCTTTGGATATATAAGTATAATAATAATATATTTAAGTGAACCAAAATTTAAAATCTTTATATAAAATATAAAACTTTTATTAAAAACAGAAGATTATTAAAGATGTAATTAAATAAGATATTTAAATCTGAACAAAATCGCCTAAACTTTTTAATCCAGTTAATTAACAACACGAAGAGATAATCCGAACGAATTGTATATAATCTTTATTCCATCTTTTTCGAATACAGTTATCAAGAGTTATAATTCTTCGCAGTACCGTTATTCAGTATAAATTTTGTCCATAAATAGCGGGACGATTACCTCGCAACGGGTGGTGCAATTCCGACACGATATTGATATAGGTAGTCGATGTACGTTGGCTCGAACAAGACGATTCGCGCCAAGATCGAGTTATCGCGAGTTATTCGCTTGAGCTGCGAAGAGGCAGCTCTCGTTATCCGATTATACGATTTATTTTACGAGTATACGCGACGGGCGGAAGTAGAACCGCAGGGGTGGGCGGCGGGATCCAAGTGGATAATGGCAGAATAGATATAGGGTGAATGCACCGGGTATGCAGCCACAGTCAATGGGCAAATATGCGTATTGCGTGTTCGGCGCCGATGGTTGGATGTTTACTTTGGACCACTGTTTTTGCGAGATTTCGCGATTTTTGCAAACGCGACACACGCGATTCATTTGCGTATATATTTGAAACAGATCTCGGCGACACGACTTGCGATGATTATCCATGTATTTAATAGCGGTACCGCAAGAGAATCTCGTTTAAACCGCATCGTAATATGCTAGCTCAATGATATGCAAAACTTATCCGGTTTATTAACAGTTTTACCCGTGACGTTGAACTCGATGTGTTTTAACGAAGCAATAGTCATAATCGGACAATGAGATATCGATTTTATGATAATATGTCAAGTAAAGGATTAATTATCATTTAATCTAGCTTAATATTATATTGAAATTGTATTGAATAAGAACGCACTTATTTGTAATGTGTCTAGCGAATTGTTCAGAAGCAAACATCTCGTTATTCCTTCTTGAGTTGCCTATTCGACTCGCATTTATCTATATGATTTAGTAGTTATTCAGCAAAGTGGTCTGTCATTGTGATAAATAACTGACCTTCCTCATGTTAGTTTCATGATTTCGTCGCTGAATATCGACATGTTGTACACACTGTGATAATTTTTATGTTCAGTAGATAGAAAAATCGATCTGCTTTTTATTTTGTTCCAGGTCAGGGTCAGTGATATTAAATTACAATTAGCGACTCTTGAGTTTGGGACAGATGGAGACACATGTAATCATCCAATTTATGTTTTAGCAGATAAAATTTGATGTACAGAGATACGCATGCACATTAAAGAAAGACAGGATATTCGATAATAAAGACATTTGACGAACAAGATAATATTCTCTGTTAGAAATAAAAATAATTTTTGTTCTTGAAATTTTTTCCTAATTTCTTATTGCAGTTTTTACATTATAAATTTTATATTATAACTATCCCTTAAGTCAATATTTAATTATAGTGAAGATTACCATAAGATTAGCTAAACGTTAAGATTTTTTTTAAACATCTCTGACGTGCAAAAACTTCTTTTTAAATCGATTGTACTCAGAAACCATCCATCTTTTGAAAAGAAAATTATTTTAATTTTCAAATATCGCCGTATTATCTATTACCGAACATCCTGTAAGACCGCGGAGAGGAAATGTGAAGGAAGCGCATCCGGGCGGAAGAAGCCTTAAGAAATTTTCGGGCTCACTAAAGAACAGTCTGTACGCAGGTTTCGTATACGTTGCGTACACGGCACGCTCGATTACATACAATAGTGGATACGTCGGTGTCTCGTTCCGTAAGGGCACACCACAATGAAGAGTAACCTAAGCCTCCGTTATGGCACAGATGGACCGTGTCTTCGTACTGTTCACGGTGTAGGATTACCGGCATGCTCTGGGATTTTCGATTCACCCGTATTCGAATCTCAAGAGCTCCGCGGGAAAAAGAAATTTGATGTGCCAACCTCTCGGGAATTCGATCGCCGAAACACGACGGGCTGATAAGAAGAGTCTTTGCGGCTAATGGAATAGCGAAGCTCGCTCGCTTCGACTTACGACGACGCCGCGTTGTGATAAAGAACGTCGCTAAAACGACGTGAATGAAAAATGGTATTGTGCGAGAGCCAATACCAAAGGCGATTTCTGTATCTTTCTTCCACGATTTTAAGCGAAATATACCCCTCGTAATAATAACGACTTGCTCGAGACGGTTAAATGTAATAAGATATCTTTTGGTTACTATAAACAAAGATAAAAACATGCTGCGAAATTGAAAATCGCATCAATTATCTTTCGATAAAGTAAATAATTGAAAAGAGACTCATTAAAGCAATTTTACGAATATCAATAAAAATTAAGAATAATACAACAAACACGCGTGAATATGATTCTGTATTTGTTGTTCTCACACGCGTTTGCGCGGGTGAGACGCATCTTGACGAAGTTCGTAGCTTTGCGTCCGAGATATGACACGATTGTGAAAGTGGAGTTCTGGGTTAATTCACTTTTGCACTTATATCGTCAGCGCGCGTTGGTACATGGAAGATTCAATAACGCGGGTCTCGTGTGTGACAAATCGCGCGCTACGAGCCGTCGCCGGCGTCGCTGGCGGATGACTTCAATCAATTAGGGACGCTCGTTCTCCTAACTCAATTATTCGCCTCTGGTAATTTATAGGATTATTAGGTACTTACTGAGTCGATATCCCGATCTTAATTAATCGATTTTCGATTGACGGATTAAAGGACTCGTTTCCCGCTTCTCCGTGACGTGTAATTCACGACGTCGCTTAAGTATAAGACTAGCCTTAATTGCTTGACGATAAAACGATATGTATTTCGTAACATTTCGTAACAAGTGCACTTACGTCACTACGGAGAAATAATTACGTTACTTTGTTTATTTACACAAATGTACCGGTCGTTGATGTTTTTACTAATGGAATTTACTATGCTACGGAGGAAATTATTACATTCTGCAGGTTATTTAAAATTACGAGACTGTAAGTATAAATTAATGCGGATTGAATAAATCTTTCTTTACATTATTAACGATATGTAATAATTACATGTATTTATCATACGAGAGTGACTAAAATTCATATAAATGAGATGTAAATTTTTGATATAATATATTTAATATAAAATAAAAAAATTTTTCGAATTATTAAAACAGAAACAGTTTTCATTGTTAGATGTAATTGTTGATTAGGTATAGAATCTATCGATTTAAATGTTTTATTAAACTTTTTTTGTTTTATTAAAATTATTACATTATTTACAAATATATAATGTACGTAGAGTCTAATTGAAAATATTAAAATCGTTTTTCTTGAATTTTACAATATAATTTCACAATGTAAACGTAAATCTCTTTAGATTCTTTTAATGATTTTAATATTAGTGTATTATCTAAATACTATGAATTTCAGAATTTTACGGTTCTTTTTACCATTCTGTTTTTACTTATTATTTAATCTTTTTCCTTTTATTTCTATTTAATGTTTATTTAAATAAAATAGTAGATGTTTGCTGATTAAATCCGTAAACAACATTTTGTGGTCTTTTTTTATTTGCATGTAATAAAAATTTAATTTGTCAAAGTTGAGAGAAGCTACATTAGATAACATGCTGTGTATATATCTTTCTTGAGTTTCATATTCCGCACTTGTGTGTTAAATGAAAGATTTGTCAGATGTCGCACAACGTATAATGTTTGCATCAATTGAAGAGACGTTTATGTCTCTTGACTTATTTCAGTAGTTTCTCTGTCGTTAGTGATTCTTATTGCAAATATTGCATTGATTACGTAGTTGTGATTAGAAATATTTACTAGGTTAAAATAAATTATATAATTATGAAGAAATCATACTCTATACTTTGAAACTTCATAAAATACAGATTGTTATACAAGTTTGAATAAAATAGTTGAAACTATTTTATATATATATATATATATTCAATATGAAACATACTTGAAATCTAATTAAGTATGTACTGTGTTTAAGAATATATAAATCGTGGATTTTAGTCAAAATGAAAATTAATAGAAATAAAACAGTTACATATATTTTTTACACAATTTTTTTACACAAGCATTAAGCTTAACATTAAATTAATTAAATGCTTTAAAGTAATTAATTGAAAATCGTGGTAGAATAAATTGAATTTTAACAATTTATTTTCAAAATATCCCGAAAAAATATTGTATAAACTATATCATTATTACGTATAATACGCTTTTTATTATACATGATGTACATAATTAATTGCATATGCACCGCAATTATCATGTTAACACGATATAAATCCTTCTGTAACATTGTAATAAACGATTACCAAGTAGTTTTAAATTACTATTTGAAATAATATTATTTTTTCAAGGTAAACAACTTTTTGCTTTATCATCTTTCTCTCTTTCGACGATTGATTAATTATTGCGAATTTTGCGCACTCTGTATTTACGCATTGAATGGTTTAATAAGCTCTTTTAATAAAATAAATTTCCGAATTATTGATTGATTAAATAAGTAAATTTGTTAAATTAAAATATAATTAAAAACAATATAACAAATTTTTTTTAATATCGCGTGTTGCATCAATATATCAATATATGATATCAATATATCAATATGTAGAGTTATTTTATAAATGTAATACTTTTTCTAACAAGCATTACATATATGAAATTGATCGATAGATTACATTTTATAAATGAAATGCCTGCTAGTAACGGCAATACATTTATAAAATAATCAATCAATATACTGATCAATATGTTAATGTAACACGCAGTACACAGTTCTTGGAGCTCTTTGTTTGTATGTTATATCCGCATGAATGCATATACCATGCATGTAATTGTAATTTATTTAACAATTTTCTGGTGAGAAGGTCATCAGAAAATCGTGCTATATTATATAAACATGTGATTTCTAATTAATTGTTCATAAAAATTAGCACTTCCGGTTTTTTTTTTGCAATTTTGTAACTTTTGCAAACTTTTTATTAGCAATTTTGACATCGATAATAAATCAGAAATTTATGTATTTGCGATATAAAAATTACTTCTTTTTTATAAAAAATGTATGAGTCTTATAGAATAATAAGCTGTAATGCTATCACATAAGAACTAATCGAGTCTTGGATATTTGTAAAACAATTAAACATTAAACAACTAATGACAATTATAAAGAAACATTCTTTTTAAAAAATAAAAAATAACATCGAATTAAGTACATAATAATTAATAGCAAGGATCGACTTCGAATTCGATCGAAGACTTCACTAGGACGAGGACAAGGTACAGTGAACTCGGGACATACTGGATTTGGAATGTATGCATGCTTGAAAGAGAACGAGAGAAAGAGAAGGGGGGGGAGGGAGGGGAGAGAGAGATATGCCTTCTCTTGGATATCGATTGTTACGATCGTCGTTGCGACAAACCGGATACCACTCGTACGGTATCCTACGATTTGGAAGGCGACATGCACATGATCCATCTGGCAGGTGGAAAGACACCGTACGTGGTGGCTGATACAACGATCGCGGCAATGATCAGGAAACCTGGATGACCAGGAGAGGAAGCGACGAAGCTGTATTGCGCCCTGTTCCTTGGCAGTTGCGCGCGAACCATCGAGCGGAGTGGAGCGCTTTCGTTGCCGATGGTAATCCTGTTTTCCGATCGGTGCTCGATGGTACAAAGTGACGTGGAATAGAAGACCAAATAGCCACGAGTTCGAGAGATACCTATCGTGTGAGTTCAACGTTCGGTTTCAAGAGAAAACAAAGTTCACAATATTGATCGGCTTTACCGGCGTACGATGTTGGAAAACTTAGAACTTGTCTTTTAGTTTGCGTTGACATACACATAATGATCTCACAATAATCTCGATGTTATTAGAATTGTGTGTATGAATTTGTAACGTCATTATTTGCGCAAAAATATACGTAAATCATTGAACCACCCAGACGTGAGACTATAGCTAGTGTTTTCTATATTCTGATGCTGATTTGACCCCAGGTGTCATTTTTATCATTTTTATCAAAAATATCAAAATTATTCCATTCTATAAGAAAAAAATTAAAAGTATAAGAATTAAATAATATATTAGATTTATTCCATTGGTATTAAATTTCCGTACATTCTTTTAGAAGGTAAAAAAAGGCATTCTTTGAATAAATATGAATACATAATATCTTTTGAAATATCTTTTAAATAACCTTGAATAACCTTGAGTAATGGTGCATCGTAATGAGAGGATGTGAATAGCCAGAGAAAAGATAAAAAGTCGTTTTCTTATGCAAGAGTCTTTTGTAATCCGCGGCAATAGTGGGACCTGAGTGTCCAGGAAATCTGCAATCAACTTTCCTGTCCTAAGAGTATAAACGCGATAGATAAATCTTATTATTAGCAGCACGAGGTGTGGGCATGATGCGACATTGTGTCGAAGGAGACTGCAATGCCATCGCAAACTCTTGAAATATACTTCACAACTTGTTTGCGACGTGAAATCGACGCAGCTGATTGTTTCGCAAACGTTTGCGGAAATATACAGGTGCAACAAGTACGATAATTCACCGACAAAATGTAAATGAAAAACACACGTGTCCAAGTAGAACAATGATAATATCAGAATGACAAATGACTAGTATAAAAGTGACTCTTTAAAATCATTTTGAATCTATATTGATGTCATGTCATGATAACTTTTATTCTGCTTGGACACACATGCATTTGATTTATGATGTAAAATATTTGTTGTGCTTTCAGAGCAGTGTGTATTCATTTAATAAATAAATAAATACAAATTAGACAGCACATGTCAAAATATATAGTTTATCTCGCGTAATTAAAATAAATACGTCAATATTGTTTTAATAATTAAATTTTATGCAATATTGTACGATACGATATATTTCTTTTACTTAGCATAAATTTTATCAAACATTTTTATAGGATAATTGTGCCAATTTTAATTCATCTATACGGCTAATTTGCATAAAAATCATGTTTAATTCAAAGTACATGCGATCAGTGCACGTAGGATTATGTTGTAAGATTATTTTACGACAGATCGTCGGTGCAAGAACCTTACATTAATTCAAGCATGGCATTCGCGTTTCCTTGACACGCTCACTCGAACCGTTTGGAACGTGAAATTACTTTCAATGATTGGTTGCCTTCACCCGGTTTACGCAGGATAAAAAGCTTCCGATATAATGATCTTATTAAAATTGTCATTTTTGTTTTAACGTGCTTGACTAATAGTTTTGCCAATTAGAAACTAGAAATACTGCACAATTGTGCAAGATTCAAACGACTATATGCATGTATATTTGTATAGAATATCTATCTAAAATGTTAGGTAAGGGTCTTCATAGCTAATTTTATTTTTCTTGTATCTATCTTATTAAATCTTTTTAAACATTTATTTATTTTTTATATATAAAATAAAATGGATATTTATATAATTAACAAAAACTTATATTTATTCTTGCGTAATGCAAGAAAAATATTGAAACATATTTGTATAACATTTTATGTGAATGTTTTTTGTAGTTAAAAATATATTATAGATTTTAAAGAAACCGGTAAAAAAGTAGTTAAAATTTAATTAAATATATGTTCCCTTTTGTATCGTTAAGCGAAAGTATGATTGGACATATCGGTTTAACAGTAATCGTGAGATGTACTGCTTTATTTTTGCAAATGTTTTGACCAACTTTTGCATGCTACTTTATTGTAAAAGATTCTAAATGTATGTATTCGAGTACTTTTCTTTTCATTACTTTTTTATTTTTCACTTCATGTCTACAAAGGGAGGAATGTTTCCACTTTACGTTTGCAGACACAGGAAATAACAGACATACAAGTGTAGATCTGTTCATGTATTATACAATAGATTTAAAGTGACTGAGAATTTCCATGTTACTATCTCTTTTAGATTTCTATACTTACACTTTTACACACATACATACTACTTATATAATCATCAATTAAAGCGCGTGACCTTCTGCGATAGTAATTATGATGGCACTATACTTGATACTTGTAATTTCTGCATAACAAAATTTCATTAATCATCAATTTTATATACATATTTTACATTTCTTGAAAACAATACAATTTTTATTTTAATAATAGAAATTTTTACGAATTCGAAGGCGATTCTCTCTTACAATACTTTTGAAAAAAATTATTATTAAACCTTTCAATTTGAGTATGGCAATAAAAATCAATGTTATAATATTACGAAATAAGATTACAAAAGTAAATATTTTAAAAAGTCCTAGTGAGAATTGGTAGTATAATTGCATTATAGGACTTATTAAAATTATTAATGCACAGATATATAACAATAAATATAAAGATGCGATAAAATTAAGTAAGAATCAAATAAATCGATGACGTAAGAGAGTAAAGAAAAATAATATTAATTCGTTTATAAACTATACTAAACAATAATTTAGTATAAATTAAAAAGGGTGAAATTAAAAAGTAAGCACATATGTCTTTTTTTTCAGGCTCACGCATGATATGACTCAATCTCGTGAGGTTCTAGCGATGATGGACGCACACACAACTACATTCGGGCGCAAAAAAGGTTGCGCGATTTCCCGATGTAACGCCTTCCTTCTGGGCGCATTTTTTTTAATCAGCTTGGTCGTCACTGGTTTGTTGGTGTACCACTTTGCACCTTGTCTCGAGGAAAAACACGTTCAGCCATGCACGGACTCTGCTGGCGATTCGCTCTTGTCGACAGGAAGGAGTTTTTCGATGACGCCAACAAAGAAGAAAATAGATGTCAGATTACCAAAGGCTATCGTACCTGATATGTACGAATTATGGCTGATACCTTTTATATGGGAGAGCAACTTCACCTTCCACGGCGAGGTAATACCTATTTTATTTTTGTTATATTTATTTTGTTATATTTATGTACAATCATATATTTTGTAACAAATAAAAAAATTTTCTATTATGAACGGATTTTATTAGTAATCGTATTCTATTATATTTTTTAATTTTTTTTCTCGAGAGAGAAATTATTTTAAACTACATGCAACTGTACAGAGAATTTGTACACATTTTGTAGCATAAAAAAATTACGTATAAATTTAAATAAAAAGGTCATTAAAATTCGGAAACGGTGAAAGATACGGCAAAATGTCAAGACTATTTAAATTTCTCTCGATAAAACTTACGAGAAAGGTTCTATGCGTTCTCGAAACTATATCTATCATCGTATTATCGAGGAAACAATCTGAACATCTAGACTTGTGTATAATTTTTTTTTGTAAAAGAATGTATTTTCTTGTTATAGATTATTTTATTGTTATTTTATTACTTATTTTGACTTATGACTTTCACTTGTTATTATATATTATTTTATTATAATTTATTATTATATGATATTAATTTGTTGTTTTATTATTTAGATATTTATTTAGAAATACATTAACACAATATTTAATTAACACAATATTTTACGTTTGTCGATTGATTGTTGTATTTAATGTGAAGTGTTATTAACTATTTATCGAGAAATATGTTTTTCTTTTTTTGAACATATTAAGAGACTTTTACAATTTCAAATTATTGGCAAATAAACCGGTTTGACCACGTTATAAGTGCCTACTTTCTATTGAAAGTGTAATTTTTTTATGTACTTAATTCGCAATTCTATACATAAGCTATTACTGCCGTACTGTTACGAAGAGAGACGCGCCTACCGATTGACGCAACCATTCACTTTCATATGTGGGATTCATGAGAAATAGGCTTCGGCAGATCACGTGCGTTCTGATCTTAACTCTTTGCCAAGTTTCGTTTTCGTTCTTTTGCTTTCTTACTAATTCTATTTGTTCTGACTTGCAAAAATTGTTCAAATTGCTATACAAAGAGGACGTTTAAATAAATATCGTGTAAAGAAGTGGATGTATTTTCGATCAAAGCGGATCTTAGTGCTTAAATAATTTAAGCATGAATAAATTTATCATATTATTTTACGTATCCAATTCTGCAAACCGCGCGTCGAAATCTTTTTCGGTCTTTAAACACAATCATAAACGGAACTAAAGTATAATTGCATTATTATATATTAAATCGATAAACAATTAATAATTTTGATGCTAATAAGCATTTTAGAAGGATATTAATTTGATGCCAATTTAAACATTTTAAGAATTGTAAATAATTTAATTTTTTGCGAAAAATATTGCCTCAGCCGGGATTCGAATCTGGATCTCTCGTATTCCAAGCGTCCTTATTCGACCACCGAGGCTTTATTTGTCGATGGCAATATTTGTCGCAATAACCAGTAACTAATGAGAAAAACATCGTTTTATTATCGACGTGTACAAACAGTTATATTTCCGTATTAGACCAACGAGAATAAATCAGTTAAGAGAAATAAACTTATTTTCGGTGCTCGATTTGCAAAATTGGATTTGCAGAATGTAAATTCACTCTGAAATATTTATATTCACTAAGATCAGGGTTGGGTAGTGCTAAATTAAAAAGATAAAAGTTAAGTTATAAAGTTAAAAAGTTAATTAATTTTAATTTAACTTAGTTACATTTTAAACTCTTAACTTTTTAATTTAATTTAGTTACATTTTATCGGTAATTATTAACTTTTAATTTATTTAGTTACATTTTAAACTCTTAACTTTTTAACTTAATTTAGTTACATTTTATCGGTAATTATTAACTTTTAATTTGATTTTTTTAAGTCAGTCCTTAGATACAATGCGAGAGGTTAATGAGTATTTAATTTAGTAATTTTATATTGTATAATCGTTATTTGTGAATAAAAATAACCAGATTCTTTAATAAATAAGCTATGAGAAAGAAAAAATACGAAAAATTATGTAATAGTTAAACTTTTTCTTTTTTTTTGGTTGTTCGTTCGAACCAAATTTAACTTTTAACTTTTTAATTACTTTTTCTTTATTAACTTAATTTTTAATTCCATTAATTTTATTATAAATTAACTCGTATTTTAATTAAGTTAAATTTTCAAGGCTGTTAACTTTAATTAGTTAACAAGGCTTTTAACTCAGTTAAAAAAAAAGTTCACTTACCCAACTCGGATTAAGATCCATTTTGACTGAAAATAGGTTTATTTCTCTTAATTGATTTATTCTTGTTAGTCTAATATGAATTATAATTGTATTTCATAGACTTAAGAGAATACTACGGTCGTGGTTAAATTTAACTAAATTTTATATTTTTAGAGGATTCTATATACAATTTTAAAATAAGAGAGAATATTATAAGATAATTCGAGCATTAAAAGATAATTAGAACATATGATCATTTCATACATAATTAAAAATAGAGTATTAAAGTTTAGTGGTACTTGAAATTAAATTAAGTATAATATTAATATAATATTATTATATAAAGTTTGCTTTATTAATACAGAAATATTAATGGTTTGTTTAGGTGAAAATTTTAATAAACGTGACACAGGATACGAACAATGTTACGTTGCACGCTGTCGATATGAACATTGATGAGGATTTTACGACTGTCAGGGAGTACTCGATTAAGAGCAACAAGACCAAACTAATAGGAATCGCGGAGCAGAGAAACGACACCGACAGGCAATTTCACGTGATTAGAACATCGAACACGTTGAAGAAAGGCAAGCAATACGTCGTGCATCTCAAGTTCATTGGCCATCTGAACGACTATCTGCAGGGTTTCTACAGGAGTTCGTATACGGTCGGCAATCAGACGAGGTAAACGATGTCGCAATGAAACTTTGTAGCCTGTGTAAATTGAGACTTATTCTTTCGTGCTTTAATTGATTTAATTAAATGTACTATTTAATCTAAATTCATTCTAATAGAAATCCAATTTATTTATTGCTAAATTCGTTAATCTACAATCTAAAGAAAAAGAAATTTTAATTTATAAAACATTAAAGATATAAAAGCATAGTAATATCATATTGTAGATAAAATATGAATATCGAAAGACAAATTTAAATTCATTTCTTCGAAAAAGAGAAAAAGAGGCAAGGAAGACAATTATTTTATTAAATCCTTTGATTTCTAATTTTGTCGCATACTTGATCTTATCATCGCAAAGTGTTTTGATTAGAGAGTAGAGCGAGTGATTATCCTTTGTATAGTCTTGCTGCGGTTGCATGTTTGGCTTACGTACAGGCTTAAACAAGGACTCCTGTCAAATGTTTGCCAAAGGTATCTGGTTTCTGCATTATAGATGGATTGCTACGACTCAGTTTCAACCAACGGATGCGCGCCGTGCTTTCCCATGTTTCGATGAACCGGCTTTGAAAGCCAAGTTCCAAATCAACATAGCGCGTCCTAAGAACATGACATCTATTTCAAATATGCCCAGAAAAGGGGAACCGATACCAGTGTGAGTAATTATATATTATACATTTGCGTTGGCAATTTGTAAATCTGGTTCGTATTTTCTTTGAAGAATTTTCGTGATAGAAATTTGTGATTTAACTGTATTGCTTTTTATAACTTCCATTTTTGTTCAGCGCAAAGTGTTTTAAACGCGTAAAATTTAATTTAATTAAAGTAATATTGTTAACAATAATTATCTAAGTATTTTATGATATTTATAAAAAATCCAATATAATCATATTTTAGTATTGACAAAGTTCACAAATTAAAAAAATATTGTTTTTACTTTTAAATAACAATCAAAAACAATGAAAAATAATTTAAAATATATTTAACACGAATTTCTCTTAAAAGTTCGACTTCAGAACATTTATTTTAAAAAGTATTGTGCAATTTTAAAAAGCTTTCTTTTTTATCTTTTAACAATCAGGTCCGGTTTAGATTCGTACGTATGGGATTGTTACGATCGTTCGGTACCGATGTCTACGTACTTGGTGGCCTTCATAGTTTCTGACTTTGACGCAAAAACATCGGAAGATGGTAACTTTAGAGTTTGGGCGCGCCACGATGCTATTAATCAATCACAATATAGCTTGAATATTGGACCGAAAATACTCAAATTCTACGAGGACTACTTCAAAATTAAATTCCCTTTGCCAAAGATGGATATGGTCGCGTTGCCTGATTTCTCTGCCGGCGCCATGGAGAACTGGGGATTGATAACATATAGGTAAATATCATGCACGCAGTGAGGATTAATAATTACATTTGCTTCATTACTGTATTAAATAAGAGAACATTTTCGATTCTATTTTGTAATATTATAAATATATTTCACAATATACAATTATTCATCTGCATAAACATTGCATGCATATAGATATGTATTGTATACATATGTAATCATGTATACCTTAAATAAGGTGTGCGTTCTATGATTATTTGGGCGAGATTAGGAATATATCGGACTATCGCTGGATGCGAGAAATAATAGGTCATCACTACTTGAACATACTGCAATAGTATCGTTCGCGTTTACTTTGTCCTCAATTCTCCCACTCACTCTTAATAATTTGTGTATTATCAGGTAGATAAAAGTAATTTAAATCGTCACTTTACTAAACGCGCAGTATATGCTTATTTTTAAATATAATATATTTTTAGATACACAATATTTATATTTGATATTTGATATTTGAGAAGATTATATATGACTGACGGATAATGATTTTTTTAAATAAGTATACAGTATACAATTTTCTTGACTGTGTAAACATATCTATTTTTTTAGTAGTAAAATTTTCATCTTTATTACTACTTGATTTTTGTTTTAATAACAACACGGTAGCATCGCGACCAAGGGCATAAAAATATTAAACGAATCGTGTGATGCGTGAACGTCACATACATGTTTGTGTCACTACCAAGTTCGCGGTCACTAACTTTATTTGGAGTTTTTTACATCAACAAATTTTCGATTAAAATTATTCAGAAGCTAAAACCGTAATAAAAAAAATCTAACAACATTTTTCTTATACTTATACTTTTTACGTTTTTAATTAATTTAATAAAATTAGTGGGACAGCTGTTTCTTTGCAAATAGATTTGTCATAATACAAAAACCACTAATGTATATATCTTCATTCACGATTAATCTAAACATTAAAGCAACTTTTATATCGAATCTATTTTACCTGCTATAGATGTAAAGGTTTAGAGAAGGAATTTATATACAAATAACTTTTTATTTTCAAAGAAAAATATCACTAAAAGTACGGTATTTGATCAAAATTTATAAAACTTCTTTAAGGTAGTTGATATTTGTATATCATTATAAGTAACATCAGTTGATATATACGTGAAAGATACATACTAATGATTGTATAAGAAATTAAAATAATTAATTTGCTGTTAC
This sequence comes from Trachymyrmex cornetzi, assembly GCF_001594075.2. Classification (NCBI taxonomy): domain Eukaryota; kingdom Metazoa; phylum Arthropoda; class Insecta; order Hymenoptera; family Formicidae; genus Trachymyrmex; species Trachymyrmex cornetzi. The sequence goes on along the minus strand of NW_017299871.1, from coordinate 721,049 downwards.
ATCAATTTAGAGAGACAGCGATGTTGTATCAAGAAGGTATCTCAACCAGTGGTAGCAAGCAACGGGTAGCCGTCGTGGTATCTCATGAGCTCGCGCATCAGTGGTTTGGAAACTTAGTGACTCCAAGTTGGTGGACGGATCTTTGGTTGAATGAGGGTTTCGCCAGTTATATGGAGTATATTGGTATGGATGCGGTAAGCCTTTTAATCAATACGGAATTACATATCGTATGTAATGTCAAAATTACTATTATAGTATAACATTTCATTAGTAAACTGACGATAAAAAATTTGATTTAGAAAAAGTTAAATGCCTTAAATGTTTAAATAGATTTTATATGTATATTATATTATAATATAAATTTTTTTATCCTTCAAATATACAGGTGGAACCGACGTGGAAAGCCCTTGAACAATTTGTTGTTCACGATCTTCAAAATGTTTTCGGTTTAGACGCTTTGGAATCTTCCCATCCTATATCCATTGAAGTCGGTCATCCAGATGAAATCAGTGAAATCTTCGACAAGATTTCTTATGGAAAAGGTACTTGTTGATTTACATGAATTATGACGATTCTAAATGAAATTAATGTAACTATATCTATGTTAAAATTACTCAGGTGCTTCCATAATAAGAATGATGGATCATTTCCTCACGACAGAAGTTTTCAAGAAAGGTTTAAGTAATTATTTAAATGGAAAGTAAGTAAAGATTGATATCTTAAACTTAATTAATTGATATCTTAAACTTCTGCTCAATTACATATAAAGTAATTTAGAATCGACAATGATTAACATTTTTATGTAATTATAACTATAAATAAATATTTTTAAATAAATTTTAATATAATGCAAAAATAATTAATTGTCTTTCTGTATATCCAACAGAGCTTATCAAAGTGCCGAGCAAAATGATTTGTGGTCCGCTTTGACAAAACAAGCTTACAAAGACAAAGTACTTGATTCAAGTGTATCCGTTAAAGAAATAATGGATACTTGGACTCTGCAAACCGGCTTTCCTTTAATTACTGTCACACGAAACTACGACAACGGTAGTATTACACTGACACAGGTATGCCAACAATTACAAATAAAATAATAATTGAATAAAGTGTGATTTATTATAAAATGTGATTTATTAGAAATAAAAATTTAATAAGTAAAAGCCAGTGTGTGTTTGGTTCGTACAATCATTTTCTATCTGTTACATCTTCTGTTACACATAGATATTTAAAAGATGATAAAATATATAATATTACATTATAGCGGATAATTATTTGATTAACGAATTACTTATGCTTTAAGCGACTTATAATTGCCTTATACGCATTAACTATTTTCGTAGGAACGTTTTCTGCTTCGTAATAGTGGCACGACGGTCACATCTGAAGCGGAACCATTATGGTGGGTACCTATCACTTATACGAGCGAGAAGCAATTAAACTTCAATAACACTCAACCTACAAAATGGATGAAAGCGGAACGTTCGATCATCCTTAACGATTTGAATGTAAGCCCATCTGAGTGGATACTTTTCAACATTCAAGAAACTGGTAATTATATCTGATAGAATATATCTAATAGAATCCACGATGAAAAAAATATATTTCTCTGTGATAAAAATAAAATATCTTTATGATAGATTTATTTATTATTTTTCGATGTTATGAAAATGTAAATATCATTAGATAATATTATATTTATAAAACAGGATACTATAGAGTGACTTATGATAGAGCAAACTGGCAGATGATAATCAAACAATTGAATAAGGAAAATTTCAAAGATATCTCGACGATTAACCGAGCGCAGTTGATTGATGACGCTCTTAATTTAGCTAGAGCTGGCAAGCTCGACTACACTATCGCTTTCGACGTTACATCTTACTTAGCCCACGAAATCGAGTACTTGCCTTGGAATGCAGCTTTCAATGCCATGGATTATCTCAATGATATGTTAATCAAGACACAAGGTTATGACAAATTCAGGGTATGTATTATCAAATTGCAGTGATAGATATTGAATAGAGATTGTAAGAAATATTAATATATATTAGTATACCATGATGTTAGCATGAAATATAAATAATACTTTATTAATTTAATCTTTAATATTTTTTAGTTATACATATTAAAATTGCTCGACAATGTGTATAAGCAAGTCGGCTTCATTGACAAAGTGGGAGACCCTCAACTGACAGTCTTCACTCGAATTGACGTTTTAAATTGGGCGTGTAATTTTAATCATGAGGATTGCATCATGAATGCCGTGCAACAATTCAAGAATTGGCGCAACACTCCTAATCCGGACATTAACAATCCGTAAATATCATACTATTCAAGACTAGATTATTTATGCACTGCACTGTTGCATTCTTTGATGCATAAGATGGTTACAATAATCAAGATGCATATTTAAGACATATTAATCTTTATGTTTTAAATTCGTCGTTACCTTTAGAAAATTAATAAAGCCATTTATGTATATCTTAACTATTATAAATTTTGTATTTAGGATTTCACCGAATTTGAGACGCGTAGTTTATTGTACGGCCATTCGAGTGGGTGGACAAAGCGAATGGGAATTCGCTTGGCAGCGATACCTAGCGACCAATGTAGGATCGGAGAAGGATTTGCTTTTGCAGGCATTAGCTTGTACAAGAGAGATATGGCTGTTGAATCGATATTTAGATTGGGCTGTGACGGAAAATTCGGGAATTAGAAAACAGGATGCTACCCGAGTTTTCGGATCAGTTGCCAACAACATTGTCGGGCAACCGCTCACATTTGATTACTTCAGAAACAAATGGACGCACCTTAGGGAGTAGTAAGCTGTCAATATTTTATTTTTATATTCATAAATTTGTATATTCTGTATTTGTATGTTTCTATAACAGGAAATTTTATTTATACAAATAGGGAACATTATTAATTAAAAATTTCAATGAATAATTAAGAAATATCAAAGATTTTTATTATTGATTATAATTTTTATTGCTGAATTTTTGTCTTGGATTGAATTATATTTTATTTGTGAAAATTTGATATGATAAAATTTTATTATTTCCAGTTTTGGAACGTCATTATCAACTGTTAATACTATCGTTAAGTCAGCGACAAGAGGGATAAGTACAAGATACGAAATGAAAGACGTAAGTCTTTTTATAAGTTAAGGAGTAATAACGTGAATATATATTTTGGAAAAATAATCTAAAACAAACTTAAAAATAATTTTAGTAAAAAACAAATGAGAGACGGACAAATGTTAATATAATTATTTTCTTAAATTTAATATAAACTCGATAAATGAATGAACATACATAATTTTTACAAGAATGTCGTGTTACTCTTTCAGAAAAATAATTTTGTAATGTATTCACTCTTTTCATGTTATTTTTTCAGTTGGTAGAGTTTGCAAAGGAGCACTTGGATGAACTTGGTACTGCAACGCGAACCATACAACAAGCGGTAGAGAGAGCGGAATCCAACATACGATGGCTCGACAACTATCATGCGACAATTCGCGATTGGTTACAGAGGAACACCGCATAATATCATCGATATTGAAAATTATTCGAATCTCCCTCACGGTGTCGAATCGTGAGTGCAACATAGATGGGTTGTTCGATTTTTCGCCGAATTCATCGTAGCGTGAAAGTGGCGCGCGAAAAATCTTTATACGATAAATAGGGCACTAAACTATAAATGGGGCACGAGGAAATTGCAAAATAGTCTATCGTTGAATCGTACAAGAGTATTATGTGTTTTTGTATGTATTTGTAAATATACAGCCAGCATGATTAATGCGATATTTATAATACAGAGCGAAATATGACGCTCACAGCGTTCTGTGTTCACTTTCTTGATTATTTCGCTAGAGATTATGGAGTATATTTTAAATATGGGAAAAGTGATAACGTTATTAATCTTTTTATAATAGATTTCCGGTTACAATTGCTGCGGATATTATTCTAAGTCTGAAGAACTTTATCATGAATCCACTAGATACCAAAGGAGCAGGAAAGAGAATTCGTGTTCGAAGTAAACGAATATTATTGGAGGTAGCGACTTGTCGCAAAATTCTCATTATCAGTTCTAAGGTTGTACGTTTTCTTGGTAAATTAAATATTGCTGGAAATTGGTTTATAGTTATGCCATTATAGATAATTGTCTATTAGATCAAAATAATTAGTAAGTAATGATTGATATAAATACTCATGTATAACTACTAGGAGTCGAATTTTCAACAACCGTTATAAAACATTGAATATAATACATGTTGAAAATAACTAGATATTTTTAATCGCTCATCAATAAAGACAATAAAGATATTTATAATGTATAATGTGCCAAATATATTATACATACAAAAGTTTTTTGCTTAAAATTTAAATATTGTCTATAGCATAAGTCAATGCTTCACATGTACTTAGAATATTAAAGAATTCTCTATTCTTAATACATGAATATCCGTTATATAACTAATTGCTGACAATGCGATAAGATTTAATTATTTATTAAAGATTTGCAGTGCGGCTTTATGTGACAGTCTGTTTTATAACACCAGAAATTTAGAAAATATAATACTGCTTTATTTTGAAAATATTGATATACGTCATATAGATACAATAAAATCATATAGATTTTCTTATAAACTATGTCATATACCTATTTTATTTTTTATTAATAAAGAAACAAAAATATGCTTTTTTAATATTAATTTTCAAACTTTAAAACTTTGAAATAAACTTTTTAAACTAAGTTAATGTGAAGAAAGAATGATTCTTTAATTACACCTACTAATTTGAATAACTACAATAAAATCAATATAGAGCTATTTAGTCTATTATTGTAATATAAAGCAGTGTGTATATTTATTTATATCATGGTCCTACTTTACGGTAAGTATATAAACGTCATATTAAATGATTTTGTAAGTATTGTTTAAAATTGATGTATTTTGATAATTTTATTAAATTGAGATAAATGTGAATGTAATAATAAAAAGTAAAAATTAGGTTATAATATAAATTCAAACTTTTAATAAACGGATATTATATTATTATTTATATTTCATTTATATTTTACTCGTATTTATATTATTTTTTATTTTTTAATATTTTACTATATTATTTTACTCATCTATTGTTAAAAATCGATTAAAAGTACAGCTTTTTGTATTAAGTTTACTGCCAAAGCGTTGCATAAAAAAAGAATTTGTTGTTCTTAGTTAAAAGGAAGCAAATTATTATATAGATCTTAAAAAATACATTTAAAAAGTGCTTTTATTATACATATAATAAGAAATTAAAGAGTAGTCTTTCTTATGAAATATTAAATCATTTAGTTTTGAACGTTGAGATTTGAATATTAACATAATATATGAGCTACGCACTTAATTTAATTATAAGATTTTATAAGTAATTATAAAAAGTAAGATTATGATATAAATTGTTTTTGGGAAACTTATAATAATTTTTATATCTTTTGGGTTCTGCATTTCTATGTTTTTATAAGATATTATTATTATAAATTTTTGTTAAGTTATGTAATAACAAATATCAGTTTCTTCTATGCATATGAAATTTGTCATTAAGTATACTGAAATTGAAATATGTTTTGGCAAAGTAAATTGTAGCACGTAAATCTCAAATTAATTCGTGAATATATTGTATATTCTATATTAGAAATAATAAATTTAACAATATCTCTATTTTATGAAAGACTTAACATAAAAAAGCTGACTAATTTATTTAAGAGTAAGAGGATTGAATGTTAGTTAATTTCTCAAATCTCCATTAAAATAAATTAGACTTTTTATTTGAAGAAAAAAATTTCATTTGTGTTAAAAGTGAGAAACGTGGCTTTTTAAAAATACAATATCATTATATAAACGATCTAATCTAAACTTGAATTCAAAATATTGCGCAACTACATTGTTTCCTCTTCCAGCAGAAAAAACGACAAAGTTGTCGCGCTCTGTCTCTTGACAGTTGCACGCGAACCGTCGAACGGATGCTCACAATCAGTGTGATGGTCGAAATTGCAATGCCATCTCAGATTTCTCAAACTATTTAAGGTAGTTATATCTCTTTTAGGATGCGAAATCAACGTAGCTGATTACTTCGCAAATGTTTGTAACGCGGGAACGTATAAGTGCAACAAATTTACATAAGTGCAAATAATTCGTCAGTAAAAAGTGAATGTCTGCAAATAAAAAACACGTAGTCAAATATTATTTAATTTGTGTGATATTAAAGTGTTTGTTAAATTCAACATAGCGCTTCGTCATTAAAATATAAATTTGGCAATTACACGTAAGATTATAGTTTATCTTGCGTGATTACGGCAAATATACATATCATTCAGTACATATTACTTTTAATTTAGTATATATTATTTAATGGTCAAAGATTTATGCCTAATGATTCATGATTTTAATAATTTAAATGATTCATTTTACGATAAATCATAAATACGAGAACTTTATTAATTTAGGCCCACATTCGCGTTTCTTTGACATACTCACTTGAATCGTTTAGAATGTAAAATTACTTTTAACGATTGCTTTTATCTGGTATACGCAGAACAAAAAGTTTTCTTTGTATAATAATTTTGTGGAAACTGTTATTTTTATCTTAATACGTACGAATAAAATTTTTGTTGATTAGGAGCCAAATAATTTCACAATTTCCAAATTTAAACGATATACATTTATATAAAATAGGCAAGGTCGGCAAACGTTATTTTGTCGTTATTTTTTATAGTAAACAATTTGATATCGATGTTGCAATTTTTTATGACAGTAATGCTAACTAATTAAACGCTAAGATTAGAAAAGTTACTTTGAAAAGTAATTCGTCACCATTACGTACTTAAACTCTTACTTACTGAAAAAAGTTATAAGTAACGAGTAACGCGTAACAGTACTCATTACAAGTAACGTGTAAAAAGTAACGCATTATAAATTAGCGGTAATTTTTTTTAGTAATGAATTTTTTCAACCCATTACAAGTAACGATTGACTTTTCTAACTCTGATGTTAGCATTAATGTTATAAAAAATTCACAATGTCATTAAATCGTTATTATGACAAGGTGACAATCGACAAAGTAACGTCGTTACAAGTAACGCGTTACTTGCCAACACTGTAAAATGGCCAGTTAAAACGTGAAAAAACCTTTATCATTGATTTTATCACTTTCTTTGTATCTGTTTTAAACATTTTAACAAATTCATGTAGATAATATTTGTTTTAAAGTAAAATGAATTTAGGTTATTTAATACAAGTTAAGATGTCTCGCGGATAGCTTTTGGAAAGGTTGATCATCTGATTATTCGTTTCAAGATTAAGTTTTATTCTGTACTATCATACATGTGTGTCGTTCCTTCATGTCGAAGTCTCACAGATGAAACCTCAGTTGTGATTTCGCGATTGGTCGCGATCTTCCTTTCGGAGAGAATCTATCTTCCTGTTTGTCTTACGATTATTCGAAAAGGCTTTTTAAATTTAAGCTTTTAAAATCGAGCAACATTTTGAATTTTGTTCGTCCATGCAGTCTGTACACTGAGAAAAAAATTGTTTATTTGACTAAATTAATTTAATTTTTATTTTTTTCTGATGAAGAATGTACGTATTTAAATCAAACATGTTATATTTGACTTATGCCCAATTTCTTCACTTCCAGATAAGTTGCGGATAACCTTATCCAGGAAATATCTCCATTGTATTCTGAGAGATATTTCTTGGATAAAGTTATCTAGAGGTGAAGAAATTAGGCATTACATATATTTTTCAACGAATGAAATCAAGACAACTAAATTAATTAAGTCCAATGAACAAGTTTTTGTTCCCAGTGATTATACTTAATGACATTTATTGTTATTAAAATGCTATGATATCATTCCTCTTAACGTCGAGACACTACCATGTCTCCTAACTAGGCGCGTAGCTATTGTATACAGACTGCATTTTCTATTTGTCCGAGAAAATATGAGCTGTGAAATAAATGCTATTTATAAAGCGTTGAGAAAATCGTTACGCTTTGTCTCGCTATGCGTGACCGACCCACCCGATGTCTCGTGTGTCTCTGTGATTTCGTTTTTTCTTCCTCACCGGATAGCTTATTCTACTCTCAGATATGTACGTTTAATTATATATAATTCTCGTGAATTTTCATATTTTAAAGGCTTTTGCAACTAAAATGTGCAATCTGAATAGTGATGATGTAATCGCTACACGAATATTCGTATTTGATAAAAAATATATTTCATATTCATTCTTTGTATATTGATATTAGAAGAATGTTGAAAAAGTAATACTATTTATATAAATATTTGAGTAACATTTTATAAAAACATTTTGTATAGATAGTTAAAGCATATTATAAATTTTAAAATAAGTATTAAAAGTATTAAAGTTGAAGTTTAAACAAATATGTCCTCTCTTTTTGTGTCGTTACATAAGAAGGTATTGTAGGTATAGCATTTTCACAGCAATTAGGTTCGCAATAATGATATTGCATTAGCTTTGCAATTGTTTCGACTGACTTTTGCATGCTATTTCATTACAAAAGATACTAATTCTAAGAATTAGAAAAAAATGAAGAGTAAATTGAACCGAGATTAAAATTAATCTACATTAGTGAAAGCGAATATTATAGTGTCTATATTGGAACACCTTTTTTTCTTTATTTTTCTTAAAATTAGAGAGAAAAGGCTCGTGTGTGTGTGTGTGTGTGTGTGTGTGTATGATTGCTAAGCAAATTAAATAGAATCTTTGGCTTATTTCGTGGCTTTATTTTCCTTCTTATATTTATTCGTTGGCATAGATAATAATAAATACGCATACAATATAAAGACATGCAGATTTACTGTCTATATGTATATGTATGTACATTTAAAGCAACCGTTAATTACTATTGCACTTGTAGAAGTCTGTATTTATTACCTTACACACACACACACACACACACACACACACACACACACACACACACACACACACACAACTATTCATGGAAATCGTCAGCGTATGTGCAACCTTCTACGGTAGCATTTACGATAATGTTATATTTGATACTTAAAAGTTTTATGCAAGAAATAAAATACTATAATACGTTAATCATCGATTTTATAAATGTATTTATTTCGCGGAAAATTTAATCTTGATTTAAATAATAAAGTTTTTGACAAACTTAGATGCGATTTTTTAATAAAATTTAAAAACAGTTATTGTTTATTAGATTTTTTAATGTATTTAACGTATAAGTATGACAATAGAAAATTTACAACGGTAAATTAAGATTACAAGAGAAAGTAAGTAAATATTTAAAAAATACACACACACAGTAAAAATTGATTATATAATTTTATCATAAAGCTCACTAAAATTATTAATGTGGTTAAATAAAAATAAATATAAAAACAAGGTGAGAATAGATATAAAGATATAACGAGGTAAGTATCAAATAGTTTGATGACGTGGCGTAGATAAAAAATAATGTTAACTCATTTATATTTAATTATGCTGGGCAATATTAGTGTAGTTCACACAACTGCAAAAGCGATAAAACTAAAGATGTACGTGTATACTTTTTTTTGCCTTTTTGCTAGTTATGTATATGACTCAGTCTTGTAGGGTTCTGGGTCGGGCAACGATGGACACGAATACGACTACGTTCGTACGCAAAAATGGCTGTACGATTCCCTGGTATTGTGCTTCTTTTCTGGGCGTTTTTTTTCTATTCAGCTTGGCCGCTACTGGTTTGTTAGTGTATTATTTCGCACCTTGTCATGAGAAGCAAGTTTCGACAAGCACGGAAACGGATATTTTCTCTCCGGTGATACCAACAAAGAAAGATATAGATATTAGATTACCGAGAAACATTGTGCCGGATTTATACGAATTATGGCTGATACCATTCATATGGGAAGGCAACTTCACCTTCCACGGCGAGGTAATGCTTTTTAATTTGGTAACATTTTTTGTTATAAAAGTATTAATAGACTCCCAAAATTGACAAAAACATGAGATAGGCTAATATGAGAGTACAACCCAGATCGTAACGCGCAATAAATTTAATAATTATAAAATTGATACATATTTATAAATTCTAGATACAAAAATTCGAATTTTTGTATTTAGAATTTAAATGTAAGTAACAATTTTATAATTGTTAAAATTATGTTTTGCGATCTGCGTTGTACTCTCATTGGCTAGTCTCATGTTTCTGTTTTATTTTTTTGTAATAAATAAAAAATAGTTACATGAATGTATCGATAAATGCATTCTAACAAATATCTGTATTTGTATCTCTTTTTAAGAGAAAAATAATTTTAAAAGAATTGTGAGAATGTGTGAGAATATATGTGAGAATTAAAAGTTTGGCATTGTATTATGCGATTTTTATCGTAATGTAATTTTTTAAAGTTTTATAGAATTGTATTTTTTATATTAAAAATTATTTCATAATGATTTATTATTTTATTATGTCTTTTTTATTTATTTATATCACTTATCAAAATATTCTTTTTGATGTTATGATTTTGTTACAATTATCCGTAGATAAATCAGTTAAACTGCGTTATGAATGATTACTTCTTATTGAGAACTATAAACATAATGTTTTTCTATGTATTTAATTCCCAATTTTATATTTAAGTATTTTTACTATTATAAAGAGAAATGAGTCAAGTTACATTCGGAAACAACATCCAAGTGCTTCCATATATCATTTTATTCTTGTTGTTCACTAAATGTTAAATAAGGTTATAACGATATACGAGTAGTATTTACGAACGTGCTTTTAGTAATCAATGCTGTCATTTAAATTCTAAATTTATGGAAAATTAGACAAATTACCCCATTCCATCATGCGTGCCATTCTTAACTCCTGTAAGCTTTGCTTTTGTCTTTTCTGTGAATTGTTTGTTCTGATTCGAGACAATTTTTCGAATTGCATGCGAAGGAGAACATTTTACCGCGTATATTAAGGCTTTTGACTAGTCGCCGCAGTCGTGTAGGATCTTAACATCATACCCAAGCGTGAAATGACATATTGAAGTTCTTGCATGAGACTTTAAATAAACAGAATTTGAATAAACAAACTAATGAGATCGCTTTAAAACACTTAGAAAAATGAGCTGAAGCTATCCTTACTTCCTGATAGTCAGTAAACAGTCGTAAAAGGCACGTGAAGTAAAAATAAGCTGTCATTAAGTAAACATTAGATAAATGAACTTTACGTGCCTTTTACGACTATTGGACTGTTAGGAAGGGTAAGAATAACTTCGGTTCGTTTTTCAAGTGTTTTAAAGAGATCTCATTATTTTATTTACTCCAATTCTCTTTATTTACAAATAGCATGCAAGAAATTTGTATATACATGTATACTTCTCGCTTATGACGTCATAATCCAATACGGCGCTAAGAGTCTTAAAGAGAATTCTTAAAGAGATTCTACGGTCACGGTTGCAATAAAATTATTCATTATGTTTATATAGGATTCTGTATATAATATATACTATATAGAATTCTGAAGTATCTTTGGGCACTATAATAAAATAATTAAGAACTTTACACATAATTAAAATTTAGTATTAAAATTTGAAGAAGATTGAACGTATTATTAATTTATTTATAAAAAAAGCTGCCTTATAAAAGTAGAAGTATTATCGATTTGTTTAGATCAAAATTTTGGTAAACGTAACAAACGATACGAATAATGTTACCTTACATGCCGTCGACATAAAGATTAATGAGAGCTTTACGAGTATCAGAGAGTACTCGTCTAACGATAAGAGCAACAATAAGACTACGGTAATCGGGATTACGGAGCAGAAAAACGATGCCGATAGACAATTTCACGTGATTAAAACGTCGAAGTTGAAAAAAGGCAAACAATACATCATACATCTTAAGTTCATTGGATATTTGAACGACGACTTGCACGGTTTCTACAGAAGCTCGTATACAGTTGATAATCAGACAAGGTAAACAATATAAAACTTTATGAGTGATATAAATTTAAATTTATTGCTTTGTGTTTTGATTGATTCAATTAAATGTACTATTAAATTTAAGCACCGATTTTCCAATAGAAAGTTGTTTTATTTGCTACTGCAATTATTAGTAAAAAATTTTGAACCTAAAACTTTAATTTATATAACGCTTAATTAAATGAAGAAGCACTGTGTTACAACCGTAGTAGTAGATAAATTTGAATGTTAAAAAACAAGTTTAAATTCATTTCCTAAAGAAAAAGATGGAAGAAAGATATTCTTAAAATTATTTCGCTAAAATTGATTTCTAACATTGTTTCATACTTATTATCGTAAAGTGTTTTAATTATAGAATAACTATTCTTTGAATAATCTCGTTGTGGTCACGTGTTTGATTAACATGCGCCTTCAGGTAGGGATTGTCGACAGTTTGCCAAAGGTATTTAGTTTTTGCATTATAGATGGATTGCTACGACTCAGTTTGAACCGACGGATGCACGCCGTGCTTTCCCTTGTTTCGACGAACCAGCTTTAAAAGCCAAATTCCAGATCAACATAGCGCGTCCCCAAAACATGACATCTATTTCAAATATGCCCAAAAAAGGAAAAACGACGCCACTGTGAGTAATTGTATTATATTTTTGGATTAGCGCAGCTGTGTTTCTTCGTAAATTTGATTCATATTTTTTGGAATAATTCCGCGATTGCGCTTAAATTTTTTATTCAACTTGTTCTCTCTTTATAATTTAGATTTTTATTTAGAGCCAAGAATTTGAAATATAAAATTTAACACAATTAATATAGTTATTTAAGTATTTTACAAAAATTTATAAAAGTCTAATGTATATCATATATGCACATTTGATATTAATAAGTTCACAGAGATAGAATTTTTCTATCATTTATAAGTAAAAACATATATGATAAGAAATAATTTAAAATAGGGATGTATGATTTTTTTAAAGATATTAATTTTAGGACAAATTATTTAAGTGAGTTCATTAGAGAGTTTAAAATATACTTTTATTTTGTTTAATATTCAGGCCCGATTTAGATACGTACGTGTGGGATCACTACGAGCGTTCGGTACCGATGTCCACGTACTTGGTGGCTTTCATAGTTTTCGATTTTGATGTAAAAAAATCAAAAGATGGCGACTTTAGAATTTGGGCGCGCCCTGATGCTATTGCTCAAACAGAATATAGCTTGAGTATTGGCCCGAAAATGCTTAAATTCTATGAGGACTACTTTAAAATCAAATACCCTTTGCCGAAGATGGACATAGCCGCGTTACCAGACTTCGAAGCTGGCGCCATGGAAAATTGGGGGTTAATGATGTTTAGGTAAGATTATCGAGTGCGAATTAACGAAATTTTACATTGATTTTATTATTATTAGTAAGAGAATATTATTAATTTCATTTCCCAATATTCTAAATAATACAGAACGAATTTCAAAACGTGTTGCGGTATAAAAATAAAGTTATTCAGATATTTCACAATACATTATTCTTCTGAATTCTGCAGATATTTTAAATACGTACATAATTACTTATATATATGAAATAGATAAAGGCAATTTGACAATTATCATTTTGTTATACTTTACGATGTGAACATTTTCATGTTTTTTTACTAAATCGATATTTTTTGATAAAAAGCATTTTGATTTACGATTTCGTTGACTGCATAAACGTACGTATTCATTTAATAGTAAAATTTTTTTTTTCCACCTTGATTATTTTAATTTATTAATATAATTTAACTTATATCACAGAGATAGAAGTTTCTTTGCAAATAAATTTATGGAATAATTATATTGATTTCTACATTTTAATTCATAATTAATCAACAAACATTAAAACAACAAGTAATAAGACAATATATTTTGTTACTGGTAGACTTGATTTGATCTTAACAGAAAATGTTGTCGGCATATAAATAATTTACTTTAGAAGATAATTTATGCGAATGTTAGTAAAAATATGATACTTGGGTGGAATGTTAGAGGCAATTTATAAAATTTTTTGAATTAGTTTATATATACTTGTATTATTATAAGTTATATTAATAAATATATATAAAAGACGCTAATAATTAAGTGAGGTATGAAAACATCTAGTAAGCTATTTTATCAAATTAGAGAGAAAGCATTATTGTACCAGAAAGAGGAGGATGGTATAACGGACAATGATAGTAAGCAGCTAATAGCTCTAGTATTAGCACATGAACTCTCTCATCAGTGGTTTGGGAATTTAGTGACTGCAAGTTGGTGGACAGATCTTTGGTTAAATGAGGGTTTCGCTAGTTACATGGAATACATTGGCACGAATGCGGTAAGCTATTTCATACGGGATTACATTTTGTACAAAATGTCAAATTGTAACACTGTATGCTGATAAATTGACGTTTTTAAAAATTTAATTTAAAAACATGTAAAATGCTTTGAACTCGTTTGAATCCATTCTATAAATTATATCATAATATAAATTTCATATTTATGAAATATGCAGGTAGAACCGAAGTGGAGGGTGCTGGAACAATACGTTGTTCATGAACTTCAAAGTTCATTCACTTTAGATGCTTTAGAATCTTCCCATCCTATATCTATTGAAGTCGACTATCCGGATGAAATCAATGAAATCTTTGACGCCATTACTTACGTAAAAGGTACAATTTATGACGATCTATGAATTATGACGATTTTAAACAAAGCTGTGTAACTATATTACATTGAAATTGTTCAGGTTCTGCCGTAATAAGAATGATGGATCATTTTCTCACAACAGATGTTTTTAAGAAGGGTTTGACTAATTATTTGAATGAAAAGTAAGTAAAGATCAATTAGAAAATTTTTTGTATAAATAACGATTTAAAAATAATAATACTGCCCCCCCCCCCTTTTTCCCCCCCCCCCCCCCCATATCATTTTGCAACATGAGTATTATACAAAGTAAATACTCGTAATATTTTGATCATATCACAAATGTAAATAAATTTTTGCAATGTTATAAATAATGTAAATAATATTTTAGCAATGTTACAAATGTAAATATATTTTTATGTAATTCGAAAATAATTAACAATTCTATGTGTTTTCAGAGCCTATCAAAGTGCCGAATCAAATGATTTATGGTACGCTTTGACTAAACAAGCTCATAAAGATAAAATACTTGATCCGAACATAACTGTTAAGAAAATAATGGATACTTGGACTCTGCAAACCGGCTTTCCCGTAGTTACTGTCTTACGAAACTATAGCAATGGTAGTATTATACTGACGCAGGTATGCTAATAAGTACACATGCAATGATGATTTAATAAAGCATGACTTATTTCAATAACAATTATTACTTAATAAATAGAAGTGTCTTATTCGTAATAATTCTCTAATCAACATTTTCGCTATCCTATACACAGATATTGTTCTCATAAAATATCATGAAATATATACATATAATATTACATTATAACGCTATTAATAAGATATAGTTATTAGATTAATGAATTGTTTGATATAAGCGATTTATATAGCATTGTATGCATCACCTTTCTACTTCTCGCAGGAACGTTTTCTGCTTGACAATAATGCTACGAGAATCACATCTGATAAGTGGGAACCATTATGGTGGATACCAATTACTTATACGACTGAGAAGCAATTAAACTTCAATAACACTCAACCTGTAAAATGGATGAAAGCAGAACGTTCGATCACTCTTAACGATTTAGATGTGAAACCATCTCAATGGATACTTTTTAACGTACAAGAAACTGGTAATTATTTTTCTGTGGCAAATATAAAAAAATATTCTTATAATCCCTAATTTATTATTTAGCTTTGATTTCTTTCAAAAATTAATTATCAAATAATTTAGACTAAAATAAAAAACAAATAGAGGGCTAATGAGAGTTTTTAATCGCGGTAGTTTGTACGATAAAAAAATTTTTATTTCTCATGTTACAATAAGTCAGACGTTTCGGCTTCACTTCGAGCCATCTTCAGTATATCTGAACCATACAAAATAGAATAGTTCCTAATGGCTAAACGAGAGAGTGACCACTCATTCCATCCCCATCAATTCGTGACACAAGGTTGGCGAGTCTAGTGGCAACGATTGAAGATCTACCGACACGGGATCTTCGACACGAATTACCGCGATTAAAAACTCTCATTAGCCCTCTATTTGTTTTTTATTTTTGGCATTCTCGAGAGTTATTATTATCAATTTTGTAATTTAGACTAATTCTATTAATATCTCTGTGAAACTTTGGTTTTAAATTTATTAGAAATATTTGGAGAGTAAATCTCCTGGTAATAACATTAATTTTTCATTTAAAAAGCAATTGTAAATTGAAATAAAAGTTGCTGATACTTTTAGAAAAATATATATTTCCGATAAAATGTTTTAAAAAGTAATAGAATTATTTGTTATTCAAAATATGAAGAAATAAATACGATAATAATATTCAATATTGCGCTTGTGACAGGATATTACAGAGTGAATTATGATACGGCAAACTGGAAACTAATAATCAAACAATTGAATAATATTACAAATTTCAAAAATATCTCAGTGATTAATCGAGCACAATTGGTTGATGACGCTCTTAACTTGGCTAGAGCTGGCAAACTCGATTATGATATTGCTTTCAATATCACATCTTATTTGGGCCATGAAACCGAATATTTGCCCTGGAAAGCAACTTTCCGGGCCCTAACTTATCTCAACAATATGTTAATCAAATCACGAGGTTACGATAAATTTAGGGTAAATTATCGTCGATCAAGAGTAATAGATATCTGTGAGAAACAAATTTCAATGATTGTTTAATTTGATGTTTCATGACATTAGTATAAAGTATATAGGTATGTATAATATCTTATTAATTCTAATCTTTAATACTGTTTAATACCTTTCAGTTGCACGTGCTAAAGCTACTTGATAATGCATACAAGCAAGTCGGTTTCGTTGATAAACCGGAAGATTCTCAGATGACAGTCTTCAATCGAATTAATATTTTAAATTGGGCATGTTATCTCGACCATGAGCATTGCGTTATGAAAGCTGTGCAATACTTCAAATATTGGCGTAACACTCCTAATCCGGATATTAATAATCCGTAAATAGAAATATCACATATCATATAATTTAAAACAAAATTATTTATTGGTACACACTGTTACATTTTTCAATGCACATGATCGCAGTTCTGAGTTGTTTGATTCATCCTGCTTGTGTTAAATATATTAATTGCAATACTGTAAATTTTTCGCTATCTTTGGAAAATAATTAATAAAGCAGTTTACATATATTTATGTAGTTATTACAAATTTTATGTTTAGGATTCCACCGAACTTGAAGAGTGTGGTTTATTGCACGGCCATTCGGGTGGGTGGACAAAGCGAGTGGAAATTCGCTTGGCAACGGTATCTAGCAGCCAACGTTGGATCGGAGAAGGATCTGCTTTTGCAGGCATTATCCTGCACAAGAGAGATATGGTTGTTGAGTCGATATTTAGATTGGGCTGTGACGGAAAATTCGGGAATTAGAAAACAGGATGCTATTCGAGTTTTCGAATCGGTTGCCGGCAACGTTGCCGGACGGTCACTCACATTTGATTATATTAGAAACAAATGGATGGACCTCAGGAAATAGTAAGCATTCCCTTATTTTTATACATATATTTGTACATTACTATCACAGAAAACCTAGAAGTGAAGCAGAACATTAATTAGAAAAGTCAATTAATCCCGCGTAGTTAGGGGAAGATAGCAACTTATTCTTACTATTATAATTTAAATTGTTACGAATTTTATTTTAGATCAAAATATATTTTATTTGTGAAATTTCATATAACATAAATCTTTTATCATTTTCAGTTTCGGAATATCATCTTCAATATCAGCTATGAATGCCATCATACCATCGGTAGCAGGAAATATAAATACAAGATACGAACTGAAAGATGTAAGTTGTGAAAAAAATGATATAATAAGTTATGAGAAATGATAATGTGGATATATACTGAAAGTGATTTAAAATAAGTTTAAAAATAATTTAAATAAGAAAAATAAATGTTAGTTTTGTCTTTTGATAAATTCGACAAATTAATTGGTAACCATTAGTTTCCATAAAAATTTTATTTATTTTTTAGAAAAAAAATAATTTTGCAATATACTCATTTTTTATGTTATTTTTCTAGCTGATAAACTTTGTAAAAGAACATCTGAATGAATTTAGTAACGCGACAAGAACCTTGCACCAAGTAATAGAGAATGCGGAATCTAATATAAGATGGTTTGATAAGCATCATGTGAAAATTTATAATTGGTTACAGAAAAATATTGTATAATCGATAGACGTATCCTTAGAATATTAAATGTAAAAGTAGACTCTACACAAAGAATTTGTCGCCAGATCTCTCTGTATAATTATTGTTAAGTATATTTACGCAAACGACCACATTGTCAGGTCGCAGTAAAAATTTTCGTCTTATGACGATTGATTTGTACTAATGAGACGCTACAATCGAGTGTAAAAAAAGATAAAGAAGGTCGGCAGACCAAAAGAGTAAAATCGTCACAATACTTACAATTAGAACATTTTTGAGTATCAGTGCGAAAGATTGTATTTATATAAATTGATTTTTGATCGATACGATTTTGATTTAAAAAATATAATATTAATTTAAAATAAAGTACAACGAAAGAAGAACTTGCGAGCGAAATATAATTATACTGAGAATTTATAACGTTACGCATTTTATACACGTAATCAATATCTGGTGTGAAATGCAGCAATTTTAAAATCTAAAATAATGTATAATTCGAATCAAATTTTTTAACTGAAGAAAATAATTTCTTGACATCTTTCATGTGTTACATTCATCTATATTAATACGAGAAAACAAAAAGGGTTGTCAAGGAATGTGTATTGTTCAGTTGTATAAACAATTTTTATAATTGAATTTTGTCACAAGTTGAAGTTGTCAATTGCACAGAGAAAAAGATGTGTTTGGACTCGAGAATTCTATTTACATTTGTTTCATTGAAACAAATTTAATTTTAAATGAAACATTCTGTTCAGTTAAAAAATTTAGTTTTAATGAAAGTAATCACATTCTTAATTTAAACATCCATTTGGTTGAACTATCCCAAAGCATAAAAATTTGTGTGTGTGTTTGATTTAAAGAAACTGTATGGGTTGTACTTTGTAATATTAAATCTTTTAATAAATAGTACATCATTGTTATTTTTATTTTCGGTTATTTTATATTTATTTACTTAATTACAAAACTTGATTAAAAATACAATTTTTTTTGCATATACACTAAAATATTATATAAATAAAATATAACTTCACTATTCCTAACTTTAAAACAAATCAAATCATTAAATAAAAAAAGTATAGATTAAGAGTACATTTTTTTTATTGCGCGATAAAAATTTTAAAGAGCAATCTTTGTCTTCTGTTCAATTTAATTTTTTAGTGATAATTTAAAAGGTACGATATTAAAGCAATGACAGTCATAAGAACGACATTCAGTGATTCTAACCTGGTAGAACTATCAGGGTTATTTCCAGATTCCGAATCAATTATTAATTCCCTAATTTTGTCACTGTTATTTTGGAACCAGAATAAGTTAGTTTCCACAATATTAAGAGCAGAAACTAATCTCGATCTGATGTTCGGAGGATACCGATGTATATTGTGTTCAATAAAGTATACCATCTAGAAAAAAAGAATATATCACTATTATTTAATCTATTTCTCAATAAATTTATCTAATTTATAACTGTCGTATTTTTATATAATTAAATAATAATAATAACAAGTAATACGCTGTGTAGAATATTTTAATATTGTAATACTGATAAGCACGTTAATTAATATAAAAAAAATCTTTGATTAAATTTCTCTTTTTCGTCCTGTCACTTTCAATTCTTTAAGTGAGAATTCTGAATCATACCTGATTATATTGATCGTCGTTCGATGCATACGATGCCACATTAATAAATATATCTGCGATATTGTCCCACTTTCCAAAACTGTAATAAAAACGTACAAGCATAAGAATTTTATTGTTACAATTGTAATTGATAGCGCTGTAATGATACTTACTATTGATGCAATTTTTTGATATTTTTTGTTAAAAAGTCAATGGTAACATTTACTCCTATTGGACCTGCGCTGTACACGGAAGTAAACACTGCTGAAACATCTTGTCGACGAATGGCGGCATTTGCAGCATCATATTTTTCAATGGCTTTTCCTAAGTAACTGTTAAATAAATTGTTTGTAAGTTAAGTAATTATATAATCGCTCAGGGATCAAAGTAATTAGGAAGATTATTATGACTGTTATAATTCTAACATTGTTTTACAATATAAAAACAAAAGGCATACATTTACTTTTATTGTCATAAATATGTTTACTAACAAGAGTTAAAAAATAATTTTTTAAGCTTTTAAGCTAATTTGTAAAATAAATTATTTCAAGCATTAAGAGCATTAAAATTAAATTAACATTTTAAAATTATATTTAAGAACAAAACTTTTTTTTTTGTGTAAGTTATGTTATTGTTGCATCTTTTATGTTTGGAAACTTACTTTTGGAGCACCGTCTTATTTGTCGAGCATCCGAGTGCATTTATAATGATCTTTTTCTCTGTTTGAAGATTCGCGTGTAGATATTGAGTCCACAGGAATTCCCAATCATCTGTACTTCCTTTTTTTATTGCGGTGCAATAAACAGCTGGTCGTGCATCACGTGAAATTCTATGAATAAGACAATTTTAGATGAAAATTATAAATTTTAGATGAAAATTATAAATTTTACAATAAAGTAAACTATAATTTAATTTTATAATTAAGTTAATATATGAATAATAGATGCATTGATAATTTAATTTTCTATCAGATTTGTTAGTCTCTACGTACTCATTTAAACTTTAAAAATATAAAAATTTATAATTCTAATCTTTTCTGGAATTTTTTTATATTATAACTTTCCAAGATAATTTTAGGTAAAAATTTTTATTTTTAACATGTATATACACATCATTTTCAATTATATGTTTCAAAATTTTTTAAATGAATATTTCTGATTTTTATATGAACCAAGATAATTGATGAAAACATGTGAAAAAGTATGTCAGATATTTAGGATTAAAACAAATGTCATAATGTAATAATTATTACCCAAAATTTGTTAGAATCTTACCGTTCGGAACTATTACGCCAAGTCGCAAATAAGTCTGTAGATTTTTGTATACATTCTGCTTTATTTAATTTGCAAGCCCATTGAAGAATCATTTCCCGATGTAACCTATTTAAATAATTATCATCATCGCGATCACTGAATCCTACATTATCGTACGTTTTAGACAATAATTTCAAAACGTATTTATTTAGATCCTCCTGGAAATTCTTTTCCTGATTTAGATTCTCCGACAGTTCGAATCTTCTATAGATATATGATAGGCCGTTGAAAAATGCTTTCCAGGGTAAGTGATTCGTCTCGTTTTCCAAATATGCCAATGCTTTTATCAGTAGATTGTACTCCACGTAATTAGCGCGAGCCAAGTTAAAGAGATCATCTATAATTTGTGCACGGTTTAAGACATGAATATCTTCGAAACTTTCACTATTTAGCTTGTTAATTAACGTATGCCATGAGGAGATGTCATAATTAACACGATAAAAGCCAGTTTGTTTGTAATTCACGATAAACCAGTCGTTAACAGAATTAATAAATAGTTGTCGAGGTTCTGGTCCTAGCCATGTTTTGTTTTCTAAAGATACATCAGCATACGTTTTCATGTTCATGGGTTCAAGGTTGGATGAAACGAATAAATCAATTGGTATCCAATAAAATTCATTGCCAGAGGTATTTCTGTCTATCAAGAATCGTTCCTACAACACGTTAAATTAAGTTATAGAATTATAGAAATAGATGTGAGAAAATGCTAGAGAAGAACTTAATAAAAGCTATATAATGTTACCTGAGTAAACGTTACTATTTCGTTAGTTAACGTAGCATTTACAACGGGATATCCTGGTTGATTTGTCCAAGTATTCATGACTTCCTCAATACTTGCCTTTCTATTGTCAATTGATATCGATACAAATGGCTCGAAACTTTCCCATAAATCTGTAGGACGTGCTGTAAGATACTTTCGTTTCGTTAAATAATTACGGAGTGCCAACATCTGAGCTTCTTCGCCGAATGCGTTAAACATCATTCGTAAAACACTAGCGGCTAAAATAAAAAAAAAATATATATATATATGTAAATATTTTAATATTAAATGTTAAAGTATTTAAAAGACTGTTAAGTTTTGAATATCATACATGTACATATATAAACTACTTAATTTAGTAATAAAGTAATTTATAATTGAAAAACAAAATCGTAATGATATTTTAATTGCTTTCGGAATAATAAGTTTATAATAGTAAATTTTCAAATAACAATTATACATAATAATTTGTTACATAATAACAATTATATATTTTGTATAAGTGTGTATATGTTTAATATTATACATTACATATTATAATTATTACAATTTTTATACGATATAATATACATACATTTTTCGTAAGTGACGTAGTCAAAAATACCAGCTATTTCGTCCGGTGCTTCAACAGGATTTGTCATTGGATGTGTTGAAATCGAAGCATCTTGTGACAGAGCAGAATGCATCTCGTAAACCACGAATTGATCCATGAATTTGTAGTCTGGGAATATCTAGAAGATAGAAATTATTATTACTATTTGAGAATTATTTGTTACTTGTGTATTGTTATTTATAATATCTGCGTTCTTTATATTATTTAAAAAAATTACTGTACAATTGAATTTTTTACAGTAAACTGGCACGTTCTTTTAAAAATTTGAGAAAATTTTTAAAGTAAAAGAGAATTAAATGTTAGTTGATTTCTCGAATTTTTAAAGAAAAATGATTCGTTGTATTTCAAATATAAAATATTACGTACTCGATCAGATGTAAACGACTCGAAGTATTCCGCGAAACCTTCGTTAAGCCAAATATAATCCCACCAGTCGCAAGTGACGAGATCTCCAAACCACATATGAGTAAGTTCGTGCGCTATTACGGTAATTATATATCTTTCATATGTAGCTGTAGTTTCTTTTTCGTCATAAAAAAGTCCATATTCGCTGATAAAAAAAATTAGATTATTTATACAGTATAAGAAAGTAGCTACATAAAATTTAAATTTGAATAGATAACGTATACTTATTTCAATAATTATTAAGAAAAAGTATTATTACCGGAAAGTAGCAAGGCCCCAGTTTTCCATTGCGCCCATAGAGAAATCTGGAATTCCTATTAAGTCCAGCTTCGGTAAAGCATAATCAATGTCCGTAATATTCTGCAATACGTTAATAACTGCTATGCTGATATTTTGAGCGTATTTGCCATATGCCGCGACTTCCGGTCTACCCCATACGTTGAAAGTTACGTTTTCAGGCTCAACCGCTGATTTAAATTTGGAGACAACAAATGCAACCAAATATGTTGACATACTGACATTGGTAGTGGCGAATGTGTCCCACATATAATTATCGTTCCTAAATAACAAATAATTATAATAATATAAAGTTGTTGATTTAGGTATTTTTTTATACTTGAAAATTATACTGCGAAACATGCAGTAGTAGTAAAAAGTTTGTTAAATATATTTTCATTTATTATACACTTACTTTGGATCTTTAGTTTTTGTTGAAAGTGGCATATTACTTAGCGAGATGTAATTATTTAGCCTTTGAATGTTAATTGAGAAATTTGATTTAAACGCTGGTTCGTCGAAACAGGGGAAAGCTTGTCTAGCATACGTAGGCTCAAAGTGTGTTGTAGCTAGCCAACTGTAAAAATTAATAAATCAAATATTGAAAACTAGTATAATTAATTATAAATATTATTAAATACTTCTACGCATCAACATTTAAGTAATAACAGTTCAATTAAAAAGTTGAAAAGTGAGATTACAAAACGTTTTAATTTTTTTTAAATAAATTATATTAGATATATATGTATTATTTATTATTATATATTATAATAATGGATGTTGTACTTACTGTTGCACTCCGGTACTATCGACATACGAACTACGATAAAATCCAGTCATTTCATCGTTAAGAGTTCCATTAAATTCGATTTCCGCTATTATCTTTTCATTTGTATGTATGTAGCTGGATAAATATATTCTTAGTTGTTGTGGGATATGTTTTGTCGTATAATTTTGCACATTTATTTCTAAGTCATTTTTGAAGACTTTGACACTTAAGATGTTGAGTTTGTGAGCATTGAGAGCTATCAAAGTAGTATTTTCCAGAACTGTCATGTGTATTTTCACTTTCCCTGTGAAGGTACCCTTTTTTATGTAAGGTGTGAGAGATATATTATACAGGTTTGGATTGAGCGTTTTTGGTAAGCGGTATGTATTGCTGGGAAATAGATTGTCCAATGCTTTAAAAATTCCTGGAACTTTTCTTTCATACCAATCAAATTCATTTTTCGCCGTTGCCAAATAGGAAGTGACGGAGTTCTTGAATTCTGGTTCTTTTTGAACCAGCCAGTCGAGTAATTTTTGGTACTACAAATAAAAAAAATAAATTTTATTGAATAGATATTAATTGATTAATTATAAAGAATTCTTCTAAACTATATTTTAAGGATTTGTCTTATTTATATTGTATAAAATATTTGATAAAATTTAAAAATTGTAACACAGAAAAGTTTTGTGTTTCAATAAGTTTAAAGAATTGATGTCTTTTACGAAAATTTAAATAAATCTTTATTAATTACAAATATTTTATTTTATTTTATTATTAAATTGTTTTCTTAAATTTAATATTTAATAAAATGTATATACAGAAACCACGTATATACAGAAAAATTATTTAATTATATTGTTTCTTATAAAAATCTTTTAGAATTTGATATAGATATTTCTCTTGCAATTTTGATTAAATAAAATTAAATTAAAATGACATGATAAATTACCTGATTATAGAGATCATAAGTAGATAATCTGCTTGCCAAAGCGTTCACTATATTTGCGATTTTGGTAGAATCATTAAAACTGTAAACACATACATACAAGAACGGTATTTATTATATTGTAGTATTAGAGTTTTTATTGCACAAAGTTATTTACTTACTTTCGGTGCAGTATATCATCGTAATGCGTTTTAATTACTTCCATGACAACTTCAACGCCAACTAAACTCGCATCGTAAACGCTTGAGAATACTTTTGCACTATCTTGATATCGTATTTGTGAATCCTCCGTGGCTGCCTCCAGTAACAATCTTTATTTAATATAATAAATAATAAATAAATTT
>NW_017299871.1:669123-695205 GCF_001594075.2 Trachymyrmex cornetzi | reverse complement strand
TATATATATATATCTCATTTTTATTTATATCTTTATTTTTTTATATACTTTTTAATTGTAATTACACATCAGAATTATGTACTATAGAACAGCTTTATACCAAAGAAAAAAAGGAATATATTTTAATTTGTTTTTGGACTCACGTTTCTGAACGTTGTTTCTGTTCGAAATATTTTGCAGCTGAGAATTTACAATCAGCTATATCTAATTTACAAGCCCATTTGCGAGTGTGTATTCTTAATATCTTAGTAAGATCGTCATCGCTAATGTAATCTTCAAAGCCAATTCGTGCGTAAAGTTGTTCTATTAACGATGTTAACCATTTCTGAAAAAAAATTATACATATTAATCTTTCTCTACGGAATTGCTTACAAAAATTCTTGTAAAAATAAACATAAAAAAAACTGAATAACAATTCAAAAGCTTAAAATAGATATGCAACTTAAAATTTAATTGATATAATTGTGACATACTTTATATATGTCTTCATTATCGCGTCCTACAAAACGATTGTTTAAGTAAGGCAGATTATTGAAGAACGCTCGCCAGGGGAAATAATTATTTTCTCTTTTCAAATACATTGTAGCAGATATAACAGTTTCATAATCAATATAGTCTGCTTTTGCAAGGTTCATAAGATCATCAATTAATGCTGCGCGATTGATTTCGTGAATTGTTTGAATGTCCTGGTTTTTAAGATAATCAATCAGCTTCATCCAATGTTGTTTGTTATAATTTACACGATAATAACCTAAAAACAAATGTAAATATTTGTAAATGCAAAAATCTTAAAATAGCGAATATCATCGAATAATGTAGATACGTACATTAAAAATTATTAAATATAAAAATTTTTATATTTGCTATTTTTTCTGGTTTGTCTTAGTTTCTAATTTGATTTGCATAATTACCTGATTGCTGATTGTTGAATATTAAAAGTGATTCTGGTGATAAGTCTCTAGGTTTTTTTATTATTGTCCGTTTTGTTGTCAACCAAAATTTCGGCGTGGTATTAAAATACTCTGAAGTATTCTGAACTACTGCCCATGTAATTGGGATGTGCCATGTAGTATCATCAATAGTATTCTCATGTTTTTTAGGGAAGAACCGTTTTTGTTTCAAAGATATTGACTTTGTTGAAATAAAGACATCAACGATGGGATAGCCAGGTTGAGTTGTCCACGTGTCTAAGATAACTTTGACATCATCTTTTAAACCTTTCTTACCTACTTTTAGTTGAAGTGATTCATACAAGTGGTCCGGTATGGAAAAGTCATATTTTCTAAAAAATTAATTAAAAAGTGATTTATTCTTTCTGACAAAAATATCCGTTTAAAAAATAAAATTTTAAATTGTTATATCTTAAGTATTAAATTTGTTTTCCTGCTAAAATTTGACTATATATATACATATATATTCAAAATTTATTCAGTTAATTAAAAATTTCTTTTATACCGTAATAATATTTAAATTTAGCTGGTAATATATTTATGCAAATAATTAGAGATATAAAAATATTAATTACATTTTACAATTTCTAAACAAACATTTATTTAGCTATGACTGAAATATGATAGTTAATGTACAATCATTAATTCAGTTAACGTTTGACAATTATTAATTAAAAATGGAAAACGTTCAATTTATTAAAAAGAATATTTATAATAAGAAAGATATTATCGTTATATACCGTTTGTTAAGATAGTCAATTAATGCATTGTTGAACACGTCGGTTCCATATGTTTTTTCGACCATTCTCAATATGCTACCACCTTTATTATAAGTGATTGTGTCAAATATACTTTGAATTTCACGATTAGTTGATACATCGTGACTCATGGGATGTGTAGAGGAAGAACTGTCTGCTTTGAAAGCAGAATGTACTTGGTCAACCACAAATTGCGATTCCAACGTCGTATCATTAAACGCCTGGAATGCAAATAATAATTAAATTTATTATTTAAAGAAACATTTATTACTTGAGGAATGCGCAATATTTTTATTTTGATATTTATTTCATTATTATACTAAAATGTAGAAAAATATGTATATGTAGAGAAGATTGTAATTGACGTATTTGCAGTCTAAAAAAAAAATTATGAACATTTTCTTTAATTCTTAGAAAAATTCTATACGTATTAAAGATTTAAATTTCAAGTGTAATCATAAGTTGGCATTACATTGGCGGAGTGCATTAATTACGTACACGAGCGGGAGCGTGATATTCGAAGTATCTAGCAAATCCCTCATTCAACCACACATACTTCCACCACAGAGGACTGACCAAATTTCCGAACCATTGATGGGAGATTTCATGAGCAATCACGTTTCTGATATCTTGTTTGTTTGTAATCGGCGAGTGATTCTCGTCATATAACATACTCGTTTCCCTGTATGTTAAAAGGCCCCAATTCTCCATTGCGCCTGCTCCGAAATCGGGCAGCGCAGCCATAGAGAGTTTTGGAAATGGATATTTTGGCAATTTGTATATTGTTTCGTAGAAGTACATCAATTGAGACATTACAGATAGAGCGTAGTCGGTTTGATTAATAGCGTTGGGACGTGCGTATACAGCTAATTCAATTTCATTAGTTTGGTTAGATTTAAACTTGAAATCGGAAACGAGAACTGCCACTAAATATGTCGACATCGGTACTGATTCGAAGAAGGTATATGATGCACCACCATCGCTGTAACAATTTTTTAAGAATTCATTTTAATTTTTGTGTTTCAATGAGATTTGTAACAGTCATGTAATTTTGTTCTTAAAATGACAAATGTATTTATAATGTTCTCTATTGTTAACACTGTAATATTTTTTAATAAATTGATATTCAAAACACACACAGCATATTTAAAGTACACTTTTGTATCAAAAGAGATATTAATATATCAACATTTTATTGATATTAACATTTATTAATCAGATTTCATTCTCTTTTCTATTAGAGATAAAAAAAAATAATAATAACATAGTATCAAAGGAAAAATGTGTGTGTTGTGTGCGTGTGTATGTGTTTACAATTGATAATGCAAAGTTGTAAGAAAGTTGTTCCAATTAAATTCTTTTTAAGAAATACATTATGCATACATTATCCTTTGCACGTGTTGCGCCGTATTGCTGATAGGTGTGTAACCATTTTCTACGGTAACTTGAATAGTGAATTTCGCTTTCATTGCTGGTTCATCAAAACAAGGGAACATTTTTCTGGCGCTAACGGGTTCCATGTGCGAGGCTGCAAGCCATCTAGTACATCAAACATTTAACATTTAATTTTTAATGTAAAAATTTTTGTCACTGTAACTCCGATATATACGCCGCATCTAACAAAAACTTAATCTGTATTATTTACTATATTTACACTAAATGAACTATACCGATAAAAACTTTGTACCGTCTATAGAGGTGGGATATATGACTACTCATAGGTAAGATGTATGGCTCATGAAAAACTTATAAATAATGCTTAGAAATAAGACATAAAATGACATAATAACTTATAAAATATATTTACAAAGTTTTATCAAGGAACAAGAATGATAAATATGTATATAAAATAATAGATATTAATTATTATAATATATTTTGCATATATTACAAGTGTTACGATATGAAGTACATGCAATATTGTAATGCATTATTGCATTTAATGCATGGAATTCAATCCACGCACTTTATATGCTTTGAGTAAATTCTGTACGTTAAAAATGCCGTACATTCCGTATACATGACATTAAGATGAATAAAGAATATAAGAGTTAAGCACTTGTATTTTGCTATACTCCATTCTTTACTATCTCTCTATACTTATATATCACCAAATAATCATTATTGCAATATCTATAATAATCATTTTATGTGGGTTATGATATATGATTGCGCTACTTACTACATTGATTCAACTAACAGTAATTTCATTAATATTAACAGTAAAGAATTAAAATCGTAACAAAATACTAATATAATGTAAAAGCATGTAACAGAGTGGTTGTGTGCAAATTACCCCTACTCCTTCTATTTTTTCTGACTTCTGTGATGTAAATCTCCGCGCGGCGTAAATACCAGAGTTATCGTATAAATAAAAAAAAAAGATATAAAAAAATATTTCTTTACACTTCTTATATCAATTGTCTCCTCTAATTTTTTAAATCTATTTGGTGAACATGATAACTTAAAATTTAAAATTAAATTATTGTCAAGGCGTTATTGTAAAATTATCATTAACATGAAATAAATTATAATAAATGATAGTAAATATATTAGTTTTTAGAAATTTTTCTTAGCATTTTT
Organism: Trachymyrmex cornetzi; assembly: GCF_001594075.2. NCBI lineage: Eukaryota > Metazoa > Arthropoda > Insecta > Hymenoptera > Formicidae > Trachymyrmex > Trachymyrmex cornetzi. The sequence goes on along the minus strand of NW_017299871.1, from coordinate 690,914 downwards.
TATAAAAACACGAATTTCTTGAAATAGAAAGGAAATTCAAGAAAATATTCAATGATAACTTGCTTGACACAAATTGAATAAATAATATAATAATAATGTTTAACATTACCTAGTTCCTGTTTCATTCGCGTAAGAACTTTTGTAAAAGCCACGAAGCTCAGCATTCAAATGACCTGTGTATTTGATTTTGATGTCCAATTTCGTTCCAGTAGTTAGATATTCTGTGAGATATATAATGTAGAATTCATATTGATTTAAGAATTTTTCGTTTAATTTTGGTACTTCTGTTCCATTGGCTTTCACGATTACTTCGGAAGGAAGTATTTCAATTTCCGACGAGTGTAAAATAATCTGATTTGTTGGTTGCATAATGTCGGCTTTGATCGTCACTTTTCCATCGAAAGTAAAATTCCCACTAAGACGAGGCGTAAGGGAAATGAAGTAATGTTTAGGACTTATATTGTTGGGTAGGCGAAATGTTAAGTTGTATTCTTGCAACCATGGAGTTAAAGATGCCGAATAGGAGTTATACCAGTCTAATTCATATTTAGCGACTTTTAAGGAGTACTCCAGAGATTTTTGAATCGACGTAAAGCTTGTTTTGCTAGCGTTTATGAATTTTTCAAATTTGTTCACTAAATTTTCGGTAGAGAAATGCTGCGATGCTCCATTGAGAATTGCGGCTATTGTACTCTGTCCTCCGTAGCTAAAAGGAATGTTGCATGTTTATAAACGTAGAAATGATTTTTTTATACATCCGTTGATATCGTTTAAATAACATTTTGTAAAGCCCAAAATAACTTGAAAAAATATATTTTATAGAGTATGTTATGTGTAATGCATTTTAATATGCAGGTACATTATTAAAATATTATACCTTGCGTTTATTTATGTGATTAAAATATTAAGTACTTGTATTCTGTTTTTCTTTATGAATTAATATTGTATAAAATTACTGCATTATAAAAATAACTTACTATTCTTCCATCTGTTGGTGATATTTTTCAACAAAGTCAAGAACATATTCTGCACCAAGGTGGCCAGAGTTATAAACGGCTGCAAAGACGCTTGTACTGTCCTGTTTGCGAATTTGGCCGGTATTATAATTGCTAATGGCAGAGTTCAGATATCTACACGAAAATAATAGAAGTAAATTTTGTAAGAAAATATATAGAATATTTACATACAATATTTGCTTAAACTTTATCGTAGTGTTATTTTCTTCTATCAGAATTATAGCTACGACTATATAGGCCAAATTAACGCTACTAAGAATTGTTAAAAAATTGAAATTACTTGTATATTATTAATGTAAACATTTTTAATTATATCAATTAATTAGAAAACGTTTAAGCTGTTTGTAGATAACTTATTATCTATAATAAGCGTCACAATATATCTTTATTTTGCTATCTTGAACAATAGTACTTCTATACATTAAACGGTAGCGGTAGTTCAACCATGTTTCAGCGTATATTTCAAACCTTACTTTTCCAAGATGGTGGTATTCTGACTGTATCCCAAAGCCTTTAAGATCACCATTTTGTCGGTCGCATAATTGGAATGAACATACTCATTCCACAAAAAATCCCAGTCTTCAAAAGTTCCGTGTCTTATGGCTACGTAGTACGCTGTGGGCCTTTCGTTCGGTTTGATACTATTAAATATTAAACAATTTAATATGTATATATAATACACACACACATATCTTATAAAGATACTTAGAGGCTACTTGAATATTAAATTTTATTATATTTTATTTTATGTCATATGTGTACATTATGGAGGTCTCAATAAAAATGACAGAATGTTCCTTACCGAGCAGTAGCATTTTCTTTCCATTTTTTGTATTTGTCTGCATAATTGTTTATACATTTGTCATTGTCAAGCTTACAGAGCCAATTATTCACCTCTTGTCGTAACAAAACTGTTAATCTATCATCATATTCCTTATCCTCATATCCTAGTTGAGCGTTTATGTCATCGATAAGAGACAAAATATAGGTCTAGAGAAAAGAAATATAAAATAAATATTGTTATAAAATATATATAATATGTATAACAGATTTCTTATATTTTACACTTGAATTTATACAAATATCTTAGAATTCTAATTGCTTGAATATGCATTTAAATAATTTTATAAAAAGAGAAAATATTAATTGCAAATTACTTAAAAAAATTTGTATGACAGACAATATAAATAGTTGAGGATTTCTGTTATAATTAAGATAAATTTGTTTGTTTAATTATGTGCAAATTAGTGTTCTGTAATTAACAAAAATAAACCTTGAAAAAGGGTTGAAGTTTGTGTCCTGTAAATTGCCTATTTAGGTATTCGAAACCATTAAATGCTGCTTTAAAAGGCAGATAATTAGTTTCCCTTTTAAGATAACTCAATCCTTCGAAAACCGTATCATAATTTAGATATTTTGCTCTACCCAGATTTAATAGATCGTCTACAATGCCGGCTCTATTTAATACATGAATATCATTCAGATTGCCGTCTTTCAATACATTGAAAATTTTTTGCCACTCACGGCTGTCATAATTTACACGATAAAAACCTGTAATAAAAATATCAAAATTAATGTTTTAGTAATTTTTATATAAAATGTACATGTAAGTTTTCTTAGAACTTATGACATTAATCCTTAATACACGCGATGATTTTCCGATCCTTTACAACACACGATGCGTCGTTCGTGTCCCGGATTAATTTACATTACTTTTATAAATATACAAAAATTAAGTGATTTTTACATATACCATAACACCTTTAAGAAAGATTTCAATATGTATGTATATTAAAAAATTGTATATAAATGTTATAACTTGCATGTAAATATTGTAATTACTTGTTGCTCCTAATATTTCAAACAAAAGAAATGCATAGGACACAGATGACTCAATTGTGTAATTTAAATTCTAAAAGTTTTTGTTTAATATTTTTAACATATATACAAAATTATTTTGTTGAAGTATTTTTTTAAATATAATATAATACATTCTATCAATTAGTAACAATTTAATAATTAACATACAATAATAGTATAACTGTCTAATAAAATAACGTGTATTAGATATTACTGTTCACATATAGCTCTGTACGTTATTTTTGTGTGTGTGCAGTTAAAAACACTATTCTATACTAACCTGATGATTGTACGTTGAATATAATCCAGTCGTTTGGATTAATTTCGTAGTAAGCGGTGGTTCTTTTGGTAGATACGAAATATTTTGGAATCGTGTTATTGAAATTTGGGTCTGTTTGTGTAGTAAACGTGATTGGGACATACCAAGTAGTATCCGTAGAAGTTTCATTCAAATTTCTCAGAAGAAAGCGTTCTTGAGTAATATTCATGATACCGTCGTCATTAATAGCGATTGTTACAACAGGGTATCCGGCTTTTGTAGTCCAAGAATCCATTATTGTTTTTACATTAATATGGAGATTTGAATTTACTGCTTCCCATAAAGTGTCTGGATGGCCCAATCCTTTCTCTTTGCTAAAAGATGTATTATGTTTGTAACAGTATAATCTCTCAAATGCATTAAGGGAAGGAGACATTAAGAGATTTTATGAGATATCAGTGATTTAAAATGATTTTAATCCATACATATGTAATCGAGTAGTAATAAATCAAATAATATATGTTACGTTATAATATATGTTAATTTAATAATAAAGGCAATAAATTAAAAAAAAGATTTGTATATTTAATTAAAATAGTATATTCTTACAAGTTATCTCTGATTTTATAAGTTATGTAGTTCCTTCAATAAATATTTTAAAATCGAATATCTTTTAGTAAATTAATTAATTTTTCTAAAATGCAATAATAGTTTACTGTATTTACTTGTTTTTTATATAGCTGCGCAATGCTTCTTCGAAAATTTCATTTCCAAATATGTGGCTCATCATACGTAGAATACTGGCTCCTTTGAAATAGGTAATAGTATCTCCCGTTCCTTCGATTTGCGATGTACTGAAAACGTCCCGAGTCATCGGAAGAGAAGATTCAAGACCATCTGCTATTAATGCAGGTTGATGTTGGTCTATCACGAATTGTTCCGTCATGTTCCATGTATTCTCGAGCTATAACAAATAAAGGTGTTAGAATACAAAAGTAAAATTGATTAATTGAATTTTTGTAAAATAATGTAAAAAATGTTGAAAATTTTGTAAAAATAAATTTTTTTTACGTTTTTTGATATTATTATGAATGTCAAGATAAATCAATAATTTATTTTTAAGAACGTTAATATAATGTATGATTACATGGATTGAGCAAAATTAAATTTTGTAAAAAAATTAATTAGATTTATAACATTTGTATAATTCTCGATTTTTTTTTCAAAATTATATTTTAACTATTCGATAGTTATATGTATAACAATAAAAATCTTGAATCTTACCAGTGCAGTACCGAAGTATTCAAAGTATGAGGCAAACGCTTCGCTAAGCCAAAGGTAGCTCCACCATTGTGGTGTTACTAAATTTCCGAACCACATATGCGTGAGTTCGTGAGCGACCACGGAAGCCACATCCTGTTGAGCTAACGCCGATGATTCTTTCTCATCGTACAGCATTCGGCTCTCGCGATATGTCACCAATCCCCAATTTTCCATAGCTCCGGCATCAAAGTCAGGAATGGCCACCATGTCCATTTTAGGAAATGTATAATTTTGATTAAACTTTTTACTAAATAAATCGAGGGCTTCAGTACCGATTTTTAATGCATAAGTAGTCTGATCGATGGTGGATGGTTTGGACCATACACTAAATTTAAATGAATCTGTAACTTTTTCAATTGGATCGAATTCCGCAATCACAAAGGCCACTAAGTACGTAGACATTAAGCTGCTTTGTTTGAAGACATCCCAGGTTTTGCCACCAGGTACTCTTAAAAGCAAATATATCACATATGTATTAAGGCAAAAAAATTCATTCAGGAAAGAAAACATATCGACAATTAAACTTTTTTGATACTTACAATATTTCAGAACTTTCCAATGGCATATTAGAGATAGTCTTATAATTGTCGTCTCTTGCTATTCTTATCGTGAAGTTTGCCTTAAAACTCGGCTCGTCGAAGCATGGGAAGGCATGTCTCGCGTATGTCGCTTCAAATTGTGTTGCAGCTAGCCATCTAGTTTTAAGTAGAGATTCTTATTAGAAAGCATCATGACATTTATTGGGATATATTTATAGCGTATATTCTTTTTATTATTTCTTTTATTGATATGAAACAGATCATACATTGACATATCACTTACCTAAGCTCTCCATTTTCGTCGAAATAAGAACTCTTATAAAATCCGATCATGTTGTCGGATAAGATTCCACTGTACGCAAAATTAATTGTCATAGTCGTATTTACTAGAAGTAGACGGGGAAGGGTAATAGTGAACTTTTCAGTAATATCGTCATACGAAGTCGGAAAATTAGATGAGATAGAAGATTCCTCGAATGTCAGAAAAGACATTTTATCAATTTTGATGTTTCCCACATGTAGCGTAATAGTGTTAGTTGAATTTTGTACTACAGCATCAATTTTTGTTGTTCCCGTAAATGTAAAGTTATTAAAATCTGGAATCAATATAATATCGTACGAAAGGGGTTTAACGTTTGTTGGTAATCTATAGTCGATGGATTCATCTTGTGAGATATCCAGATTTCGCATAAGTGTACCTGGAAAATTACATAAGTTATCTTAAAGCTGCATATACGAAACAATTCAAAAAATGATACATTGCAAAATTGTCACACAAAATTAGCTAGAATTAGTAATCGCGCGCCTCAACTTAAAGATGTGCTATTATATAGATTGATAATATTTTTTATTATTAGTTTACGTGAATTTATTATGAGTTTATGTGAGCATTTAATTTTATAACACTAACATTTTATATATATAATCTTGTAAAATTCAAATTTATTTTTGAACACGGACAAATATTGATAGACAAATATCGAAGAGAATGCATGTTTATTCATATAAAATGCAAAAACACATAATTTTATGTATTAGTGTTATATAGGTATACGTTTCAACTTTTTTATAAATATTTTTTGAAAAATTAATCAATACAAAATATGTGTGTATTAAATATAAAATAGGTAAAATTACCATCGTGAAGAGGGGAATTGTTTGCTACGTTTCCGCAGAATAATGTGATTAGAGTGCAAAGGAACAAATATTCCCGCGAAATCCTCATCTGAAAGGATTGCATAATCTTTGGTGAGTTTCGAACTGTATAAAGATATTCGTGGACACATTATATGCGTGAACACATAAATTTTTTTATTTAGTTAGTAACTTAATCAAGTATGTCGTATAAATATTTACCTTGTATTTTATTTAAGTATAAAATTTGCCTCAATTATTGATTAAAAAAAAATAACCTGATAAAATATTAAAATACTTTTTGAGCAGATCTATACATGTACGTATTAAATAAAATGGAGAAAGCTACCCGCGCGCGTGAGATTTAATGCTTCCAAAATTTCTTACAGCAAACTTATGCCATTAACACAATAGTCTTTCGAAAATAGAAAAATTTTAACTATTTAAAAGTTAATTATATTTACCTTTACTAAAAGTGTCATCTCATTTATGGTTAATATTGTTATTTTTTCATGGTTTATATTTTATTTCACAATGTTATAAATGTTCGTAATTTTGTCTATATAAATAAGCAAAAGTTTATTATATCCACAATAATATGGCGTCACCAAATAACTATTTCACCACTTTTCCTAATATTTCAATCACCTTTAAACAAAATAATTATGGTAGAAAGATTTGTAGTCACACGTCTATCGCAGACAATAGATGTATCCGCAGATGTATCCGATTTTCACAGCACATAAACAATTCTCACGAATAGTTCTCGATCAAATGAGACCTTATTAAATACGTTTTGGTTTTTGTTACCGATAGATTATCTATAATATATTGATATGTTATCAGATTTGTCAATGACGATGCCGTAATTTTTTCATATAAAACTATGTTATCAGATGTATCTTTGCTTGCACAAAACGTTACGTGCGCTAGAACAAACCAATAATTAAATATCTAGAAAAAATACGCGAGAGAGTGACAACAAGATATTATAGATTAGAACTTGCAAGATTTATTGTTACTAATTGTATCACTATACAATTGTTTGCAGCAAGCTATTTTCAAATCAATTTATATCGATGATCTATAAATTAATGCAGTTTCCATGTAGAGATACAACTTTATCAAATAATTTTCATATATTTGTAACATCTTTAAAATTATTCTTGATGCCTTATAAGATTTATAATATTTCATGAAAAAGCGAAGTCTTGAAGTAATTAATAGATTATGCTAAATCAAAGTCGCGAAATCATTTAATTATATTAATTAAATTATACGATTGTATTAAAATTTCTCAACTGTCTTGTGAAAAATCATAGTTTAAAAAATTATATTAAATAAACATACAAATCAAGTTTTACATTATATTTGTAATTAAAATCTGCACTTACTGACCATTATCTTTGAGACAATACAAAAGCCTGACAAATAATATATCTTTTTATAGAATAGAATACATTTGCAACAAAATAAATGTCAACGCAATACATAATATTTGATAGTAAAATATAGTACATCTATATAATGCTAAAATCGGATTCTTCTAAATGTATTTAAAACAAACTTTTTTGTTTTTAAAATATGTTTTTAATTTGAAAGATACATGCCTAATAATGATATTGTAAGTAACTATTATAAGAAATTATAATAAATTTTTAGAATTATGACACATGTATTATAAATACATTTATATCATACATAATTATATTATAAATATAAGTATGATGATGCTTGTATTTTTTAAAACATGTACGCATGCACATTTAAGTGATAATCAAAGATTTTATAATTCCGCTCATAACAATATGAAATTGTTTTATTTAAAATTGTTTTGTGTTTAGAATGTTATAATATAGTTTTGACTTAATTAAGGAATTGATCTACAATAATATGGCGTCACCAAATAACTATTTGGCTGGAAAGCCCTATAACTTGTCATAACTGATTTTTTCTTCTTTTATCTGTTATCTATGTACTTATACATATAACATATATAACATTACGAGTGAGACAACAGTGTATTTACCGCGATAATCTCTGTCCTCTATTATAAATATAAATGTAGAAAATTGCATTTGAAGCAATACAATGTCTCCTACTGTATAACGTATATTATGATAAAGCGATACCTCTTCTGATAAGGATAAATAGCGAATATAATACAAAAATATAAACTTGATTACTTTGTTCGTGACTTTACAATTTCTTTTTCTTGTAAAACGTAATAAATGTTTATTAGAAAATATATATTCAAAATAAGATAAAAGTTTAATGTTTAAATATTAATTTTATTTCTTGATATTTTAATCAGATAAGATCTAATTATTCTACTGAAAAAAATCACGTCACAAAGTCATATAACGGAATCATATAATTAAGACAAGTAAATCAATAACGGATCCAAATCAGTACGTGATTTTTTAGAATCACGTAATTTGAAAAGTCACACGATGATGTATTTTTTCTTCTATTTTCATCATTCAATTTTTTAAATCAACCCAGTAGCCGATACGATACATTGCGGTAGAGTATATAATTAAGTCCAAATGTGTATGTAACACTTATAATTTTAATAGCATTCGAATATTTTTTTTTTACCGGCTACTTATATCTAATTATTGAAATGTTACTAATAGTCTGATAAAATCATTGTTAATTATGCTAGATAGAACACTATTATTTAGTATTATTTTTTATTACATTATCGTACATAAAAATTTTATTTACAAGATATTATTATTAACAATTATAATAATCTTTATGAAATTCTTTTTTTTTGATGATGTTATCGATAAAATAATCGAATTTATTGTAATATAACATTTGTAGATGAATTTGAACCTTTATGTACTAACCATACACGAATTTTATTTACTATTGTTTCTATCAAATCTATATTTTGCTCTTGAAGTTTCATAATTTGTGGTACTTCCATTCCAAGCTTATCTAAAAGTGCTTTCATCTGAAAAGAAGTATTGTAATTATACTATTTTAGCATAGAAAACATTATTTTATATATATGTTTCTATACTATCCACAAAAAATATATATTTATTATAAAATATATAAAAAAATACTTAAATATATAAAAAAATATTAAAAAAAAATATATACTATATTATTTTTAACTATAAATTTTTATTAAATATATATACAATAAAAATATTTATACATATATACATATAATTTTACATATTTTTTTATGACTTTTATGCAAAATCTGTACCTTTTGGATTTGTTTCCTGGATACAACATTCCAACTAATATCATATACTAAATCCATTGGGTCAACGCTGTAATAAAAAATTTAATGTGTTATACAATTCTGTGATTAAAAGAATATATGCAATTTTTGAAATATTAGATAATATAATAAGATTATTACATAGTTGTAAGTTTATCCCAGTGATTCATTATAAAATCCATGACTACATCGACATTTGGAAAACCTCCATTTAATACGGAATAAATGATACGATGAATATCATTCTTTGTGATTGGTGCATCTTCAGATACAGTCATATTTAAAAATTTCTCGATAATGGTCGGGTTTCTAGAGTGTCCCAGACAGTATAATGTTTGTTCAGACATGTTCGTGTACATATACAGCAATTTGTTCCAAATAGTTTCATTCGCTTGTTTTATACCATTACAAAATATCCATCTTTTCGTATGAAATGAAGTTCTAAAGCAGTTTTTAGAAATGTTATATAATATATAGAAAAGAATTACTCTCAATATTATTTACTTTTAGCAAATAAATATTCGACAAGATAAAAATAATTTGTATAACAAATTATTTTAATACATATATTACATATTATTTGTTTTTCTTTCCTTAAATATATAATATTTCGTATTTACCTATTTGAAAGTATCGTTGAGTTTTTTAAATAATCAATTAATTGAGTATAGACTTTATTTAAGCATGCAGGATGATCAAAAACGCACGCATCCTCAAGAATTGCATTTCTCGTGAATTTCGTGAAGTAATCGTCATTTGGACGATCCTGTGTACCTACAGTTTCTACTATATTGTTCATCAAGTCCAAAATGTATGACTATAATTATATAAATTTTATAATACATCAATTTTATAATACATTTATATAAATGAAATATAGAGCATTTTAACCAATTACTATAATAAAATAGGAATATGTACACTATTAAAACGGTACACATATCAATGGATTTTAAAATCAGTAATGATTGGGTTTATTAAGTTCTATATATTATCTGTGTGAAACATTTCTTAATAATTCTTGCACAGATTTTTTAATTATTCTTGCATTTTATGATATGTAATATTATAATTTACCTTAAGCAATTCACCTCCTCCATTATAAGCAAAATACTTAGTTGCATCTCTCAAAATTTTAAACAATGAGAACCATACTACATAATCCGTTTCACGTCGTAAGTATTTTGTAAGGTCCATAAAAATTCTAGGATCTAATTTATCCGTGAACATAAGGTGAATTGCATCGTTAATTATCCGTGCGCGATTCAGTACATGTATTTTTGTGTAATTCTCAGAATTCAGATAATCAGCAATTTTCAACCAATTTATTGTGTCATAATTCACACGGTAAAAACCTAAAATTTTAGGTATAATTCAAATTTATATATTATCAAATATTGAATTTTTTAATTAATATCTAAATAATCTTTATAAAAAACGTATAAGTCTTACCAGTTTGTTGAACATTTACGATAATCCAATCTTGTGGGTCGACACCATCGATTACGAGTTCTTCAGCTTTTGGCGACAACCAGTACGTTGCTAAGGTTGATGAAAAATTTGGATTGGTGCGAGTTGCAAAATTTATTGGTACCCACCACTTTATATTCGTAATATCTGTTCTAATGAGGTTCTTACGTACACCTATTTTTTCATACGGTTGAAAATATTCCTGTGTAATCTTTATCTTTCCAGTATGTTGATCTCTGATTACTGTAATAAGAGGATATCCTTTCTGTTCTATCCAGGTATCCATTACTTCTTGAATTTTGAATTTGTTTTGAGATATCGCTGATTCATCAAATGCATCTTGCAAAGCAGCCCATAAATCTTCAGGCTTAGCTGCGCCGTACTTGCTAATAATTTTTTAGATGAACATTGAGTTTATAGATTACCTATTGTAGCATTATTATAACTTTATAATAATTTTATGAGATACTACCTAAGAAGCCATAATACTCATGCATACATAACATTCTAATGTACAACATATTTTGCATTATATATGATATATTTCGCTAACTTGGTCGTTAAGCGATAGATATACACAGGTACCGAGAGGTAACCTTCACTTCGCGAGAAAAGAAAGAAAGGTTGAGAATGTATACATATTCTGACCGCGTCGATACCGAGAATAGAAGCGTGTTTTGAACATAATTATATATATATATATATATATAAAAACACAACGTATAATTATACATAATAAAGTAATATAAATTTTTATTTGTTGTAATATGTTAAACAATTGTTAGCTATATATTGTGTATTAATGACTTCTATTATTATTTAAATAATAGTAATTTAATAGCCTAATTAAAAATATATTTTATAAATCTATTTTTGTATAAAATTATGATATTTTACTAACTGTTTATTAAGATATCTGATGAGTCCTGTGTGGAATACATCATCAGAGAGACAATGTGAAAGCATTCGTAAAAGCAGAGAAGCTGAAATGACAATCGTATTTTTTAAGGAAGGATTTGCGACTTTTTTATAAGATAATTTTAAGTTAATTTTAAGCAATCTGCAGTTATTATTTAATATTTCACCTTTTTGATTTTTTAATGGAGAAAATTTTAATTTAATTTCTTCAATAGTATTAGGCTCCAAATTAAGAGGTTGCGTGTATTCTAAACTGTCCAAAAATAGGATTGAATTTAGCGTTTCCATAACTAAAAAATCCATAACTCGCCAATCTTTATAAATCTAAATATAAAAAAAAATCTGCTTAATATTTATGTACATTTATGTATATTATATTTAAAAATTATGGTATACTTCTAATTCTGATATTTTTTTTCTTAGAAGAAAATCGTAAATATATTTTACAAAAACTGTTAGATGGAGAAATGCATAGTGATATATTTTCAAAACACAATGCTTGATCATGAAATAAAATAAAATGTATTTGTGAACTTTATTATCAAATTTTTACCTTATCAGCAGTGTAGTATTTGAAATATTCCGCAAGTCCTTCATTCATCCATATGTAAGTCCACCAGGAAGGACTAACAACATTACCAAACCATTGATGACTTGATTGATGAATGATATTATTTGCAATTCTATACAATTCATCGGTTGAACTTCCCTCTTCATTGTACAGTATTGTAGCTTCCCTATAGATAATATAATTGTAATGTATATTATCAAACATATGTAAAAGTTTATTTCACAAATATTGTAAAATAATTTAACACGTTACTTTATATCATCTATATCGTTAAAAGACTAATTTTTAAATATTTGTAAAAATTTGTAAAAATATATAACATCATCAAAGCGAGGACAAAGAATATTTTTGCAGATGTAATACTTTATATACAGACAAAATTTGCGACATTGCAAAATAATACATGTCTATACGTTATGAAATATTCTATTTCTCTATAGCATTATGGTGTAAGAATTTTTAACTGTAGAAAATTAGTGTAATACGATTTCATATATAAATAGATTTTTAATTCATATAAGCATTTATGAGATATCACATCACCGATATTTGATGTATTGCCATACCTTATTTTTCTGTGAACGTGTTATTGCATTTCTACGCACGTATCATGACATTACCTGTAAGTGATAAGCCCCCAACTTTCCATGTCCTTATTGTATCCAATAACATATCTGTCAGGAAGCGCAACATGATCGATTTTGGCCAACCGAACGGAACTGTTGGTGTATCGTTCCAATTCGATCGCCGCCTTCTGGGCGACTTCGTGGGCGAAACTTGCTGAGGAAATTACACTGCCTCTGCTCCAGACGTTGATGGTTCCATCGGAATTGCTTATATTACGAAGATCGAAGATTAGGAAACTGACTAGATACGTTGATATGACGGGCGATTCTTCAAAATGTGTCCATATCTTTCCGTCACTCTCGTCGATTTCCGATTCTTCGGAAATCGGCATGTTCGAAATAGCCGTGTAATTACGATGATGTTTGATGGCAATCTTAAAAGAGGCCTTCAATGCCGGCTCGTCCCAACAGGGAAAAGCAGCACGTGCGTAAGTTGCCATGAAATTTGTCCCGGCAAACCATCTATTAAAATTTCGGCTGTTATTATATTATATTTTTAAAGACAATGATTTATTTTTATTGTATAGTGTTCCTATCAAAATTTATATACTTATAAAATATTTACTTATATAAATTACGAAGATTTTGTTTATTACTTTATTTTTTATATATAATTCAGAAACCGATAATGAATGATTTCATACTTACACTATATGTTTTGTGTCATTAACATAAGAACTTCGGTAGAATCCATATGATCTATCATTCAATATACCAGCAAATTTCAGATATAAAATATAATGTCCAATAGATAGTTCCTTGTCAAAACCAAGAGTTAAAAGTTCTGTTATATTGTTACTGTTATATGTAGTTGGAACGTAAAAATCAAATCCAGTGTTGGTTTTCAGAAAAGATACGTTTTCATCTATTATCAGCTTCTTTGTATGCAGCGTGATAGTTCTCGTCTGGTTCAAAATTTCTATATAGACGAGTACTTCGCCATCAAATGTAAAGTTGTCTGACGTAAGATGCGGATTCAACTTAAGATCATAGAATAGAGGTTTTGTGTGATTAGGTAGCCGATAATTTATTTCCTTATCATTCAGATTTGAGTCTTGAATGGCAGCGGCGTCTATTGCGACGAATGCAAAGACAATGTAGATAATTTTGCATGTCAGCATTCTGAAAAAATGAAAGAATTAGTTTAAATTTCTTTTAAATATTATCGATAGATTTCTTTCTATTAAAAATCCACAACAAACATAAAATGAAAAAAAGTCTCTTATACGTCGTTATTATTATGAATTTACTGTCTTGTCACTTGAATAAATGCTAATTATATTCTGGTATCAATATTTTTACATTTTCGGATTGTATCAATTTAGTACGTAACTTAAATTTAAGCAATTTATACCTAAAAATAATAAACTATAATTTGATAAAATTAGAACTTTTTATTTGTTCTTATAAAAAATATTATTTTTAAAAATATAATTATATGTATATATATATAGACAGATTATCCTATTTTAATTTGATGTTTAATATTTTAATAGAACTTAAACACGTGCGTACCTTGTATTTATAGAAACGTAGCTTCGCGTTCATCAGAGAAGTGTGAATGTAATACCGCAAAGTATAACAATTGTGGAAATGCGTCTCTGCGTCAAAACAACTAACGTGACCGTAGTGTTAATTAAGCGGATTAAGCATATTAAACAATAGCAGTGAGTATCATGTTCAAGGCTGAGTTTAGTTTTACATAACTTCAACACAAACGAATGGTGATCCCGGGGAAAAAAGTCCCATATATAGTTATATATAATTATATGTAATGTTATATTCATATAACTTATTGTGGGCATCATAAATGTTGATTTTAAATGATCGTTGTGTTAAGATTTTTATAAATAATTACAAAAATATATTAAATTATTGTTTATTTAATTATAAAAAGTAATTTCTAAGTAAAAATACAGAATATAAAAGTTGTAATAGTGCTATGATTATAGAACGTATTCAATTAAAATTCATCGAATAATTTAAAATTTAAATCAATAATTTTTGAAAAAGAAAATAAGAATTCTTATATACAAAAACAGTATGTAAATATTGATTAGTTTAACAGTAATAAAATATTCTTTTTACGTACCTACATTGTTAGATGTTACAAGATCCCATGACGATTATAGTGATTATACTAGCCACTATTACTTCTCATTTATAGACCTCTTTGCTACGATTTTCGGAAACGTTTGATGTTAATAAAGAATGATCGTTTCGAAAAAGCAAAGCAAGGCAAGTAATTTTGCTACGTATAGGTGATATGGCACGACTTTTGAATATGCGGTTTTATATTTGCAGATATAATAGTAAACACTATTGGGCAATATTTAAATGTAAAAATTTTAGAAGATTATATTTACTAAAACAATATAAGTAGCATAAGGAAACAAAAAAATAATATTCATTAAATAATTGTAAACATTGATAGAAAGTAATTGTAAATAAATTGATCTAAATTAATTAAACATGTTAAAGTAAGTAAATATTAATACAATTTTGCATATTATTAAGTATATTTATATATAGGAAAAATAATAATATAGAAATTTAATTTTAGAGAGGAATACTATAATATTCAATACAATATGTTTTTACGTACATTTTATTTAAAATGTAAATATATAATGTTGTAATAAAATATATTTAAGTACAAAACAAAAATATTAATATAAAATTTTTTTATATTAAAATATACATATGAGAAAAATAGTGAAGATACAAAATACATAACTTATTGTAAATTAAAAAAGAAGGAGCTTTTTCATAAATTCTCAACTATAAATATTAGAAATACAGATAGATATCTATTTTAAAAGATCCCTGGTTATGATTCTTTTACAGTCTTATTTTGTATTACAAATGATAAAAATTTGTTATACTCTTTCGTCATGCTAGATTTTCGGTCGTCTATTATATTTTGAATCTTTTTGGATGCTTCCTCGTTGAAATTACTTTTCACAAAATCACTTATCTAAATTATAAAAATTATTACAAATTTTATTATTATAAATTCTTAAAAAATTTTGTCTAAGTTTGTATAGTTTAATTATTGATACGAAAAAAGTAAATAAAAATAAATATAATTATAATTAAGTAAAGATATAACATGCATTTAAGATAATAAAATTACCTTGTCAAGTCGTTCATTAGAATGTACGCTAAAAATAATAGCCATTAGCACTTTTCGTTTTGAGATTTCTCTATAAAAGAATTTATGAAAGATTTATAATTAGTAAGTAAAAACATAATTTATAATTAGTATTAATATTAGTAAGTTTATAATTAGTAAAAAATGTTATTACCTAGGGCTGATTTTTTCTAAATTTATTAATATATAGTTGAGTACCGCGTCGTTGTCTGAATGTTCCTGAATAATGACTTGAATAATATCATAGTAATGATTATTTTGTAAATGATTGTTTATTATTTCATTCGAGACGCTTGTATTTATAAAATTAATCAGAATATCAGGATCTTCAGAGCAAATCAAGTAATCTAATATATTTTTGTCTTGGTTAATGAAATATGTATCCATTAATTTATTCCAAGTAGTTTTGTTGGCTTGCATCATACCATTACAATAAATCCATTCTTTTAAGTTTGCGGATATTCTATTTTTTAAAATAAAAAGATTAGTCTATAACTCTTTGTGTAGCAAATAAGAATTTATTATTACTCTGCGTCGCACATTGAGAACTTTATCTCAATAAAATTACCTATATGTTTCAGGATTTGCAAGAACTTCATTTAATTTAATAGTGGCTATTCTCTTGCACTCGGAGTGATCGAAATAACATGCCCATTTTAAGGTATTGACTCTTGTAAGCTTCATAAGTTCATTTTCAGTAGGATCTTCTTCGTATCCTACATTTTTAATAAGCTCGTCCAAAATACGTAGTATGTATTGCTATGTAGGATTATAAAAATAATTCATTTAATGGTCTTTCTACTCTGCTTAATTAAATATTGAGTATAAATATTTTTTATTATTAAATGTAATAATGTTACCTTGATATAATCAATGTGTAAAATTTTGTAAAATTTTTCCGCATACATGTCAAAAAAGTTAAACATATGGTATAATACTATAAAATCGGTCTCTCGAGACAGATAATTTGCAAGATCCAGAAATATCTCGATATCAAGTTGATCTGCGATCATAAGATGATAGGAGTCATCAATGATTTGAGCTCGATTAAGTACATGTATTTTTGTATAATTGTCAGAGTTGAGGTAGTTTGCAATTTTTCGCCAATTCGAATCATCATAATTAACGCGATAAAACCCTGTTGAGAAATTAATTCATATTAAAAATCATATTATTAAATATTTTCGAGATTTATTAAGAAATGTGTTAGAATTTTTTTTTATATTCAAGGCGCATATACAAGTAAATTCCTATTATAAACTATAAAATAAATTATTACTGAAATTTTGAAGAAAAATTATACTACGGAAACTAATACTTCTTCATTAGAATAAAATTATTGGTAAATGTATACTTGAGGCATATTCACCCGTTTGTTGTACATTAACTATGATCCAATCATTTGGATCGATTCCGTTAACACTTATATTTTTATCTTGTGGTCCTAGCCACTGAGTAGGCAGAGTTTTGGAGAAATCGGGATTCGACCGCGTAGCAAAAGTCAAAGGTATCCACCACTTATCGCCATCGGTATGTTCATTTTTGCTTTTTGAACAGAAATGTTCTTGGACTAGTATTGTTTCACCAGTGTCATAGTTTCGGGTCACGTGTACCATAGGGTAATGCCTTTGTTTTACCCAGGTATCCATTACCTCTTTCAATGTATAGGCATTATGTGGAACATCTGATTCATCGAGAGCTGCTTGAAAGGCATTCCATAAGTCGTCGGAAGTAACCGAACTGAACTGGCTACACAATGTAAAATAAACATGAAAAACAATGTAAAAAATCAATCTTTTATTTGTTTAATTCATTTTATAGATCATATAAAAAATAAAAAAATTTTTAATACTATTATTGTACTTATATATATATATATATATGTATATATACATATTAATATATATAGATTGAATTATATAAGCTTTTTAAAAATTAACCTGCCTTTTGAATGACAACCGGCCTTAGCATCCTTATATATTTAATGTTTTATATGCTATATTATAATAATTCGTATATCTATAAGTATCAAGAATTATATATGTTACTTACTGTTTGTGTAAATACTTGATGATACCTTTCTGAAATACTTTAGCAGTAATAATATGCTGTAACATGCGCAGTATAGCAGGTGCTGTGATAATTAACGTCAAAACACGATTAATATAACATAAGGATATTTATAAATTTGCAGATATGTTAGGCAAAAATCGATTTGTGAAATTTAAAACAGAACGTATATTTTTTCACGTTCTTGTGAAAAATTTAATATATAAGTAAATAATAATTCCTATTTTTATCATTACTCTTTCCTGTTACTTCGTATTATTTATATGTTAGGGAACTAGGAGATTTATTTACATTTACTTCTCACCTTTGCCGTAACTGGAATAAGAAAAGTGTGAATCAATTTCTTCACGAGTTTTGACTTCGAATACAATAGGTTTCATTTTCTTAGCAACATCAGTATCAAGAGCTTCTTGTTGAACCTTAACAACGAAGAAGTCCATTATACGCCAATCTTTGAAAATCTGGAAACATATAAAAATCTAGAAAATTTCAAAATTAAGATTAACTAAATATAAAATTAATGTAATATTATTATTACTGATAAAAGTAAATAATTTAAAGTCTATTTTAATTTAATTAGTAATTATCTAAAATATGTAATTATTAATGATATTTTCATAAAAAAAAAAACCATAACCGATTATTTGTATTTTTATATTTAATAGTCATATATAGATATAGAGAGATCTATTATTTCAATTTATCTGTTATTTAATTTATCTGTCATACGACTTTTTGAAATACACAAATGTGAATAAATTCAATTTAATAACAAACAGTATTTAAACAGTATTTACCTCATTGAGAACATACTCTTCGAAAAATGTTGCAAATCCCTCGTTTAGCCACACGTGAGACCACCATGACGGGCTAACCAGATTACCAAACCATTGATGTGCTATTTCATGTGCTACTGTCACTGCTACTCGTTGTTTATGAAACATTGTATCTTTTTTTTCATTGTACGCAAAGTCTTTTTCGCTAAAAATGATTTTATAACTCATTGTCAGTTATGTATATATTATCTCTTTTTGTTCATATAATGTTTACATATAATTGTTTAAATTAGATATAAGAGTTTTTATGGTCTTGACAATTTACAATTTATAATTATGGATCTTTGTCCTTAATTTTTCTTAATTTAGAATATGACTCTATTATATTTTTACACTTCATCATCTTTATATCTTCTTCACATCGCTCTTAATGCCGTTTTAAATTCATAGTTAAAAATTGCCAAAAATGTTTAAAATTATTTCGAAAAGATATAATTTAAACATAAAGAAAATAAAAATTGACTTGCAGTTGGAGAAAAATCCTGGCTATTTTTTTTCACAGAGTTTTGACAATTATATAGCATTAAATATAAATATACATCAATAATCTGATAACATGCAAATTATATAATATGTAAAATCACAAAAAATTTTCTATTTATGATGCAAGGAGAATATGCAAAATATAATAAGAATTGTTTTGTTAATTTCGCTTAAATTATATTGTATTACGCTGTATATTTCGCTTAAATTATATTGTATTACTTATAAATAATAAGTCCCCAATTTTCCATGGCACCAGCTGTCAGTTGCGGAACTGCTAAATGATCCATTTTTGGAACTTTGTCGGTAATATTGGTATATTCTGTTAATATGTCTGTAGCCTTTTGAGCAATCTCCTGTACAAGTTTTGAGTGCGGAGCCAATGCTGATCTGCACCATATATTGAGCGTTCCATCTGCGTTAGGAATATGTACATAATCGGACACTACAAACGCTACGAGATAAGTAGACATGATGGGAGTTGTATCGAAGTGTGTCCATATCATATCATCTTTGTCATCCGATTGATCCCGTATTGGCATATTTGACACAGCTGTGTAATTTCGTCGATGTTTTATGGAGATATTAAAAGTGGCCTTTAATGCCGGTTCGTCCCAACACGGGAAAGCTCGTCGCGCCCAATTTGCCTCGAAATGCGATGCGGCCAACCACCTATCACATTTCAATATGACACGTTTTCAATAACGGATACATTATCTAGTGCTAAAACGAGCGAAATGTTTGGAAAACGTACAAATGCGGTTTAAGAATCATATTTGAATAATAATATTCATTTTTTTGCAATCTGGTTGTGACATATGTATCACTCCGATGCCTTTGAATGAGGACAAGCACATATGTTTGTTTAAAAATTTAATAATATAATTTTATTGGAATAATAATAATAATAATTTTATGCAATGTGTAGGAATTAAAAAAAAAAATCAATTTTTCGATTACAATCGAAATTTATTTTTTTATTATACATGTTTAGGAAAATATTTCTGATAAAATTTTGTTTTAAAAATGTATAAAAATATTTCATTATAAATTAAAAAAAAAAATGTAAAATGTAATAATATATAATTATACATTTAAAGAGGATGTTTAATTATATAAAGATATTCTAAAAACTTTCACATATATTATAATAATGATTGCAAGAATAAGTAAATGAGTGGATAATTTTAATGAATCATAAACGAGAATAATACATAATAATTAAGAAGATCTTAGAATATAATACATAATAATTAAGAACATTTTTAAAATTTTAATATTGGACATTTCTGTACTTACACTTTTTCTCCTTTCTCATTGGTATACGATGTTCTGAAGAAGCCATGCAATTCGTCATTTAGAATACCGATGAATTGTATATATAGACTATAAATTCCAGGGGATAATTCATCATTGAAATGAAGAATTAAGATTTCTGTTTTATTGTCATAATTATGCGTCGTCGGTACATAGATATCGGTATCGCTGCTGATCAATGATGTTGCTGTTTCATTTATAATTAAATCCAGTGCGTGTAAACTTATGTCTTGAGATGCACGACGAATCTCGATGATGATATGCGATTTACCATCAAAGGTAAAATTATCCTTTTCAATATACGGTATAAGTCCAATGTTGTAGTGTACTGGCACTACATTGTCTGGTAAACGATAATTGACTGTGCTCAAATCATACCCTGAATCTTCGTCAACAGAAAGAGCTGTTGCAGCGGTGAATATTAAGCCAACATTTAATAATACTTTCAAAAACGCCATGCGAATTCTTTTTTCAAATATCTGTACAAATATTACTTCCAATTATCATATTTCAAAAATATATTGGTTTTTAAGAAAAAGAGTTTGTATATAAATATTATTATACATAGTGTCATTTTTAACATTGATAATGACCCAAAGAGAGAGAAAGGAGGTTGAAACGTCTATTTATATTCTCAATTGTTCTTGTATTATCTGTTAGTTTATTACATTAAATTTGAATTGTTTTGACTCGTAGCCCTTCGTATTACATTAATT
Organism: Trachymyrmex cornetzi; assembly: GCF_001594075.2. Classification (NCBI taxonomy): domain Eukaryota; kingdom Metazoa; phylum Arthropoda; class Insecta; order Hymenoptera; family Formicidae; genus Trachymyrmex; species Trachymyrmex cornetzi. Next base: position 669,375 of record NW_017299871.1, on the reverse strand, counting down.
TTATAAATATTATTGATATAAATTTTGTGTAGCTACTATTTGAATTAGTTTCTAATTAAAAAGAAAAATACAGAAATTATCTTAATATTTATAACACAAACATACACACGTATATAAATATTTTAAATGAATAATTTGATTTATTTATATTACCTAGTCAGAAATGATTGACCGAATCGGCGTTGACGGATCAGTACTATTGACGTCAATCAACGTTGATTTAATTAATTATTTCTAGTGCGGGGGGGGGGG